>NC_069711.1:2650000-2820000 GCF_027358585.1 Pangasianodon hypophthalmus | reverse complement strand
TTTATTGGCAGTTGTATTGTCCTTGTTGGTTTTACTTCATGTACCAGTTTTATTCACCTTCATCTCTCAGTCATCCTTAGCACATGATGTCAAGAGCAAAGAGCTAATTAGTTAATCAGTTGTGGGGTAAAAACAGTCCCTCCATCATTGACCTTGTTAGAGCAGCGGCCCATCACTGAGATGACAAGTCATGTAGAACTCCAAACTCTTTAACCTTGTTCAAGTTAACAGCATACAGTAGGCCTATGTGCAGTGTTGTTAGCTAGCTACTGTTGCCTAATATAGCTAGCCAACATCATTTAATTTTCCAAAAATGCCAAATAAATACACTGCTACTCTCCATATATGTGATTAACATGATGCTAACCTGCTGCTCAGCTAGCTTTATTTGAGGGACTTTGTACTGAATCTGAAGAGCTAAAGCTAGCTAAAAAATACTGCGCTAGGCGTATGTTTATATGTTAAATGGGTAAAAACAGCCAGGTTTAATTTCACTTGACTGATTATAGCTGAGCCCACCCACTCAGATTGATTGACAGGTGAGCTTGCTGTGAATTCATTCATTTTGTCTACTTTTTACTTTTATAATATTATAATGATATTATATGCTAATATAATATATATGCTAATTATATAGAATTCAAAGGCTCTGTGGTATAAGGTGTGTGTATATAAGATGTGTGTATATATACACACACACACCTTATACCACAGAGCCTTTGAATTCTTGGTTGTGAGTGGTTTTGATTAATTTTCTATAACCGCAACTCTGACAGTAGTTCTGTCGGTAGTTTAAATCACAAGTTTATATTAATCCGCTCATTGTAATACGTTATTGTTTCTATAGTAACAGCTCATTCACAGGGACTTAGTGAAGAGATTAAACTCATGCTGTTATGCAAAGAAAAGTGAATAGTCGCAGATGTGGTGAAGTTTTCCTCCATGGGAAAGTCTTCGGGAGAGAGGATGTTGCACTTTATTTTATAGTTTCTTGTTAACAAGCTGAATATTTTTTGTCGTCTTATTAACCTCAAAAGAAAATGAGGGGAAAAATGTTTATAACCGCTAAGTGCTGACAGGAACTAAGTAGTTTCACAGACGTTCCACAACATTAAATGTAAGTATAACTATAAATTATAAATAAAATATAGGATGGGTCATTCTTTAATAAATAAAAAATTGGAATCATTGGAAAATTACTGTGGTATAAGACGAATAATACACTTCGGGACAAGCAGTTATAGGAATATTATCAACTTTGGTGTGGTAACATTGATTATTTTCATATAACAGCACAACACAGCGTGTTTTATTCCTTACTGCTTACCAATGTTTCCTTTAAAGCATATAACATACTACCCATTAGCCAGGATTATGGAAATCATTTTGCTTTTGCTAACAAATAATGTTTTACACACAAACCCTAACACAACACTAACCTTGAAAACTCTCTCTAAAAAAAAAAGTCTGAATTACAATGCATTCACATTATCTCTTAAGATATTACATTTTAAACAAGGCTTACATCATACAGCTCCTTTTCAAACTCGTTGACTGGATTGGCAAAATTTCTTTAGATCCCTTCGTGAATGTGCTATATTAATCACTCTTTTAATTCTGTTAAAATAAAACTGGCCAAAAAAATCTGGGAATTCAATCCACAGTTATCTCAAGGCTTTGGAATGACCTTCTTCCTAAAAATGATAATATGTTATACATCAAGGGAGAATAAGAGACAACATAATCCTGTCAGAGGAGATCTGGGAGACATTATGACAAACTCGATGGTCAACAACATGCTCTTTAATTTGGAGGCAATTCTAGGCTCTCCTGGATTATATTATGCTTCAATAAGATGTTACATCTATAGGCCTGAAAGTGTTATATAAGTGTTATAATGCATATATTATATTCTGCATGCTGGATGTAGTCCTGGATCAAGCTTCCCAATTAGATAAACCAACGTTACATCACGAAGGCTACAACAGAACACCTTTGTTTAAAGTGTATACACTTTGACAGACCAAGCTGTCAGGATGATTTGAGCAAAATGACAAGAAAGCTAGCTAAATACCCAACTCCTGGCTAGCTGCTTGCTTTCCAAACTAATGTTGGGCTAGCTTTACATTACTTAATGGCCTGTCATCCTTAATAATTAGATTCTCTCTCCACTGCATACCACTATTATGCTTCCTGTCTACATTTTCTCTTTCTTTTCTGGCTTCCAGACATCTCTCTCCATTTTGAAAAGCACAGCCGTGCTAGCAAGATAGTTTCTGGTTTAGCTGTGTACATAACCTTTTGGATGTTTTGCAGGAATTCAGCACTTTGAGAATTAACATTTTTATGTGGAGAGATTACTTCTAGAAAATGTTTCTATTTTTTGAAAAAATAAATCTGGTACACCAGTGCTGGAGAAAGTGTGGCTTTTTGGTTGCTAAGAATTTATGCATTCCTGTTATCATGGGGACATTTATCAGTGTTTATAGCCACACACACACACACACACACACACACACACACACTGTAGCTAGGTGACACAGGAGCAGTCTAGCTAGCTCAAGTGCTCCATGTTAGTTTTTAATTACAGTTCTCATAGCGGACAAACAGAAGCAGCAGAATAATAGAGGACAATGTAAGCACAGAGAACAGACTCAAAGTCCCAAGTACAAAATTCTTACTGCAAATTATTTCTTTTCCTCACACAAGACAGTTTAAAATGAAATGTAATGAAATGTACAGGTTACAGATTCCTTGTGAAATCATTCCGTGCTCGTTTACACAGCAGGCACATCTGCTTCCTGGTTAATGAATAAACATGCAATTTTACGTTGTTATGGAAAGGTTAAATGTGCCCTTGGTTCTTTTGCTCATGTGTAAATTAGATGCATGAATGTCATAAAGCATGTGAGTGAAACCAAATCGTATGACTAGCACTGAAGCCTTTAGGGTGATTTCTCATGGGAAAGCAGGCTGTGGAAATGTGACTCTTAGTTTAATGCGAAAGTTAAGATAACTTCAGGTGGTTTCATCCAGTGGAGTAGGACACACTGACCCACTGTGTTTTTAAAGTTTAACATTATTTATGCTTTATACCGCAGTCTTGATTCTGATTCTTCAGATGGTGTTGGTTAATTTTCTATAACAGCAGCTCTGACAGTAATGCAGCTGTTTGTATTAATGCGTTCTTTCTAATATGTTATTTTTTCTATAGTAACAGCACATTCATAGAGACTTGTACAGTGGACGCTCCACATAAACAGATTAAAAACATACGGAATCATTGATATGGTGACCTGTAAAGAGACGTTTACTTAACATTTTTGCAGGAGTCTCCAGTGTCACCTGCTTTTTTTTTTGGTCGTATCATCTGTAAAAGACAGAAAAAAGTGAGGCTGGTGAAGAAACGACTGATTATAGCTACTATAATGTAAATGATACCGATAACGTTGCACAAGATTAAATGTAACTATAAATGGACAAAATGTACATATCATTGTTTAATAAATAAAAATTTTAAATCACAAATTATGAGTTATAAGAGGAATAAAACACTTCAGGAAGTGCTGTTATTGGGAAATAATCAACTTCAACTTCAACACACCACCCCGTCGTTGAATATTTTCCTATAAAACACAGACACTGAGTGTAATTTAATATTCATAATATTTCAAAATCTAACACATTACTTTCTAGACAAACATGTGAAATAACTGCTTTAAAAAATACAAAATACAGTTAGCCAGGTTGATTCACTAAGACTGCACAAGGAAAAACCTATACGAACCAACTAATATAAGGGCCTAATTAATATTTAATGTTTAATATAATTCATATTTAATTAATTATATGTAAATAATTAATATAATTAAAGTTTATATACTGTATTTTGAAGCTGCATAGTGTTTGCTCTGCAGTTTCTGAAGGTTGAAACTGTTGCAGTGTGAATATGCTAATCCTCACAAAAACAACAGAAACTCTTTTGCAGTTTGTGTAATATTTGTACATCGTGTCTTATGTTCTGTTCACTTCCACAAAAAAATTGCTTTAAATAAATGTTACACCACAGCAAGCATCATGCCCTCCCTCTTTTTCCTTATTCAATTAAACTGAAATGCTAAAATGTTTTCCTCAGGAGGCAGAAATAGAGACTGCAAATGGGATTAAATGTATTTTCTCTGTCAATGCCTTCTCTCATAGCACCCCATTAATAAATCACATCCACCTCCCAAACACTCAAAGCAGCAGAGTTTTATTCCCTGCCGATGTGTTTAACAGGGGGTGGAAACGCACGGATAAACCCCTCTGCACGTCCCTCCGGTACCTTCAGGGCTTATTCTCTTTGTGGACTTTTGGATTTTTGTTAGATCTGCTGTTAGAGTCACAGATTTGAAGATTTGAGGCTTTGAAGCTCTCTCTAGTAGCAGAAAATGTTACTGTAAGCAACCTGGTATTGAGTGTATTGAGTGTTTTAATAAATTATACACAGGTAAATATTGCAAACTCCTAGCAAAGCTTTTCACACAGTGACCCATAACACACTATCTTAAAGGAAAATTCTAGTATTTTACAACTATATTACTGAGAAATGAACAGAGAACGTGATTAATGTTCTCTCCTGAGTAGCACAACAGAAAACACCCTATTGTCCGAAGTTCGAATCCTGATGATGCTACAGCCATAAAATCTCTTAACTGTCAGTATTTTTCATGTTGTCTTCAATGTTTTCTTTATTTTTTATATATTTATTTGTCTATTTCTATTGGGCAGACCATTCTGCCGTTTGAGCACACAAATACCCCATGAGCCACACAGGTTGCTAATGAGATTTAATGGATGATTGTGAGAGGTGTTGAATGATTAACATGGTTTGCTAAGCTCACAGGTAATATAGCTAGTTAGTGTTTTTTTTTTGTGGTTTGGACTGAATTTGGGTCTCTGTTTTGAAGTGTGTTTCTGTTTGGACTTTCAGAAAGTAATAAGAAAAATGCTATGTTGCTATGAAAGTCAAGTGAACCTGTGGCTGGTCTGAATTGCACTGCAATCATCTGTCAGTTGTTCCAATTGACTAACTTATTTATACATGATTTTGTGTTGGTGTTCTGTGTAGATTTTATTTTTACTGCATGGGAGCATCATCAGAAGTGCACACCTGTGCACACACTCAGCAACAGTGGTTGTCATTATAGGCTGAAAGAGAGAGTAGTTGTGAGGAAAAGCATTGTGCTGAGCCAAAAAATAATAATCTAAATAGCAGTGTGCAGCACTACTTAGCCAAAAACAGAGAGTTGTTTGGTTTATTTATGGTCAGCAATGCCACGTTCTTCTGAGCATTTAACAGATGTTGTGTATGATAAAGTTAGGAACGTATGAGTGGCAGCAGAGCACAGATGATTGGTTCGGGCTACATGGGAAGCCAGACTTCCTCTAAATTTTCATTAAAATGCAGCAATGGAATTGACCAAAGTGTCAATATTATTCATCAATCTTAGTAGAAATCAATATTTTTAGCGAGTCAAATGATATCTCACTGCAATATTGTGCTGTTTGTTCATTAAACACAAACTGTTTTCCATGAACAGCCAAGCCTGAAGGAAAATCTCCTTGGAAGCCCCTGACACAGACCTAATACACACTTATTGAAGCAGGTGCATCAGTTAGTGTCTGTTAGGTGTTTGTGTACACGGTGCCTTAATGGGAGGAAAGATTAATGCACGCTGGATGACAGGCTTTTAATGCGTCATTTTGAGCCATGCCTGGATGCATGACTTCACTGGGTAAATCGAGTGTGGGTGGGTGCGCATTGCACAGGAAAAAAACCATCTCAGACATGTTTATTGGACAGTGCAGTCTTCGTTTGTCCTGCCTGGACACATGAATTCACTTTATGATGATTGGTAGACCTTTCAGAGGGGTGGAACCTCATAATCAACTGTCAGTAAATCAGTAAATCAGGAATGAACATGACTGACATCTCAAACATATCCACACCAGTCAGGATCACTTGGAGCATAAGTATAAAGTTCTGTTTGATTATTTGCATTCATTGCTGAAATTTGTTGTTTATAAGTCTAACTAGCTAACTGTCACTTCTTTCTTCAGCTAGCAACTTAGCTTCTTTGTTGAACAAAATGTCCGAAACTGCTGTGTTGACCTGCAGTGTTGTACTGATTTTAGAAAGTCTTTTGATGCTCATACTGAGGAGAGACTGAAAATTAAAGATGGCGCCGTGCTAGTGGCAGCTGATTACAGCAGCTCCTGTCTCGAGAGACGATATAGCTTAACTATATTACGTATATTAAGTTTTTCCTCTTACATATCTATCACTTTGCATTTGTTCAGCTCTTCTTTTTCTTACTTCTAAGTTTCAATCTGTCTAGGCACTTAGTTTTTATTTATTATGCACTCTATGTTCGGAATGGAGAACCATGGGGAGCTAGCAGGTCACTTCATGTATACACGTGATCAGCTGCTGGTGCTCCGAAGATTTGCGCCGCGCTTCGGAATGTAGTTCAATATTCCTGAGGAACTGCTGAGACCATACAGAGGATGCAGAGCTGAATACAAAACAAAGGTAAAGAGGAGATGCTACAAGCCCTTCATTCCCTCCATCATCATGGGAAACGTTAGGTCTCTTGGCAATAAGGTGGAAGAGCTCAATGAGACCCAGAGAGATTTTTAGGAGTGCAATGTGCTTTGTTTCACTGAGCCATGGCTGCACGAGGATAATCCGACTCAAATGCTTCCAGCCCCAGCTTTCAGACAGTGAGGGCGGACGGAGATGCGGGACTGAGCGGTAAGAGGAAAGGTGGAGGGGGTCGCACTGTTTGTAAACAACAGATGGTGTAACCAGGGATATTATCTGCTGACGAAATTCACGGTCACCATTGTGGTTACTGTTCCCACCGGCTGTTGACACGGAAGCGACATCGAGAGACTTCTCGATGGCTATCGAGAGACTTCAAACACGGCATCCGAACTCTTTCATTGTCATTTCTGGAGATGTTAATCATTCTCCACTGCGTTACCAAAGTTCCAAAAGTTTGTCAACTGTGATACCAGAGAGAACAGTACACAGAACATCTCCTATATGCACGTGTGAAGGGTGCATATATGCTCTGCCCCCACTGGGAAGCTTTGACCACAACTTGCTTCTACTGACAATCACATACTGGCCAGTTGTCCTAAGGCAGTCTGTGACAAAGAAGACCATAATAAGATGGTCACAAGAGGCAGAGGAGGCTCTGCAGATCTGCTTTCAGACCACAGAATGGGAAATGTTATGTGAACCAGCTGGGAAAGACATTAACAACATGATGGGCTGCATAATGGAATACATCAATTTCTGCATGGACACTATAGTTCCAGTCAGGAGAGTGCATTGTTTTTCTAATAACAAACCCTGGATCACCAAGAACCTGAAGAAACTACTGAACAAAAAGAAGCAGAATTTTAGGTACAAGGACAAAGAACAGATGAGGAGGAGGGTGTAGAAGGAGTTGACAGTGAAACTGAGGGAGAACAAAAAAGACTACAGAAAGAAGCTGGAGTGTAGGCTTCAGCAGAACAAAGCAAAGGAGGTATGGGCTGGCATGAAGCAGATCGCTGGCTTAAAAGCAAAACAACAACCTGTGAGGGGCAGTCTAGAAAGTGCTAACGAGCTGAATTTGTTCTTCAATAGGTTCAGCATGATGCCCTCCCCAACTATCTCCTCCACTCCTTCACCACCACTCTTCCCCAGCTCCTCCCAAGATCAAACATGTTTTATCACCCTCTCGTCTACACCAGCTCTCCCCTGCCCATCTCACAACTGTTAACCCCCCATCCCGCAGCCTTCTTCAGAGGACTCACACCTCTATCTTCCCCAATTACCCCCCCTCACCTAACAGCCATCCTCAATGGAATCGCAACTCCCACCCCCCACTTATCTGTCACTACCGGCCGGGTGAAGAGACAGTTGGAGAAGCTGAAACTTGGGAAAGCTGCATGGCCTGACAAAATCAGTCCCAGGGTAATGAAGGTCTGTGCCAGTCAGTTGTGTGGGATCCTCCAGCACCTGTTCAACCTGAGCCTTCAACAGGAGAAGGTGCCAGAGGTGTGGAGAACATCCTGCCTGGTTCCTGATCCGAAGAATAAAACTCCCTCTTCCCTGAATGATTTTAGACCAGCAGCCCTCACAACACATGTCATGAAGGTCCTGGAGAGACTAGTGCTGTTCCATCTCAGACCTCAGGTCAGGTCTTTTCTGGATCCCCTGCAGTTTGCCTACCAGCCACAGGTAAGCGTGAAGGATGCAATCATATATCTACTGCAAAAGGCCCATTCCCATCTGGACTACAACAACACCACAGTAAGAAACACTTTCTTTGATTTCTTGAGTGCATTTAACAAAATTCAACCTCTCCTGTCGAGACAATGAGAAGAATGCAGGTGGACAGTTCCATGATCTCCTGGGTCACTGACTACCTTTCGGACAGATTCCAGGTTGTGCGGCTGGGAACCTGCCTGTCTGAGTGCCTGCTGAGCAGCACTGGAGCACCACAGGGAATTATCCTCTTCACCCTGTACACCACAGACTGTCAATACAGGTCAGATCTCTGCCACATTTAAACATTTTCTGATGACTCTGTGGTGGTTGGGTGCATCAGGGATGGACAGGAAGAGGAGTACAGGGACCTGGTCAACAACTTTATGGAGTGGTGCGGGAAGAACCATCTGCTCCTCAATGTGGCCAAGACCAAGGAGATGGTGGTGGACTACAGGAGGAAGAGGACCACAACCAGCCCCATTACCATCATGGGTCAGGACATTGAGCAGGTTGACACCTACAGATACCTTGGTGTCCATCATGCCAGCAAGTTGGACTGGAAGGTCAACTCAGAGGCTTTTTACAGGAAAGGAACGAGCAGACTCTACTTTCTGAGGAAGCTCAGGTCCAGCAAGATGTTAGAGATCTTCGACCAGTCTGTGGTAGCCAGTGCGGTCTTCTTTGCAGCAGTATGCTGGGGAGGCAGCATCAGAGCTGGAGATGCAAAAAACTCAACAAACTGATCAAGAAGGCTGGCTTGGTCTTTGGCTGCTATCTGGAGAATTTTGAGGTATTGGTGGAAAAGAGGACACTCAATAAACTCACAGCCATTCTGGACAACAAACAGCATCCACTCAATGACGTACTGGTTAATCAGTGAGCTCTTTCATTCAGTTCCGCTGTAGAAAGGAGCGGTACAGGAGATTGTTTGTACCAACAAGGATCACACCGTACAACAGCTCATCACTGTGCTGGGACACTGTTTTGCACTGAGCCAGACTTAGGATAAGCTTATTGGTAAAGTTGAGCTTCAATAGTTGAACTACCTCCATCCACAATTCATATCCATATGCACTGCCACTTTACTTCCATTAATTTTTCTGTTTTCACACTGTTTACAATGTTTACACTGTTGACAGTGTTTGCACTGCACTGCCATTTTAATTCCATCCAAGTCTGCTGCTTGTATCTACAATATTCACTCCCACTGCACTACCAAATCACACTCTTACACTGTATTTGTTTCTCTTATATAAATTTTTCTTATTTTGTTTCATTTCTGAAGTTAAATTACTTTTAGTATACTTCTAACTTCAAAATGGTAGACCAACGCCCAAGATTTTAATTCAAAAGTCAGGGAGCAAAAATGGTCCTTTGAGCTGTCTTGGTACGGTGAAATTGATTAGCTGTGTTTATTATTAGCCTTAGGTTCCAAATCCCTATCGTTCATGTTACATACGTAATAAGAGTTGTGCTTCTCCTATTTTAATAACCACTAGCCACCACTGCAGCAGTCTAGGTAGCAGTCTAATGTGTTTAGTAGCAGTTTAAACAAAGCTGAAGGGTTTAAGGTGCAGTCACGTCCCCTGTATAAAGAAAAGGAGGTTGCTGTAATGTAATTTAGGATGAGTCCAGAAGGAGGTATTTGCGAAAATATTAAGGAGTAGCAGCCAAAAACAGAACCACTGGAGTAAGGAACTTGATCAGGTAAAAAAAAGAAAAGAAAGGGTAGATGGTAATAGATGAAAATGTATTTTAATCTGAATTTTGAAAAAGTTACGTAAGCGTGCAATCATACACCATGACTAACCGAGACCCCGTAACTACACAACTCTCTTGTAAATTCCATTATTACTCACAGAAACTAGCAACTGATTGAAAGTTAACCGACACATTTTGTATCAGTCATTTCACGCTCACTCGTTTTACTGTTAAACTACAGTAGATTCATTGCAGATTCATTTTTTTAATACCTGAATGTTTTCTTAAAATGGCTTTGTTTTCATTGGAATTTGATTAGGAAACCTAAATATCAGGATACATATCATGGAACAAAGATGTCTAAAAGTTTTGCAGTATAATATTTTTTTCTCTATCATCTAATTCTAGCTAGGGGCTAGTTGTTAAATGCCACCAATAAATGTTTAAAATGTGTGATGAGAAATTTTGAATGTAAAACTACGTGTTACACTGGAATTGAGAGAAAGTCTTGCCAAAACTGTTCCTATGGATGTTCATCCAAATTTGCATCATTGGAGCAATACAGTAAAACATAGTATTGGTTACTTTACATTTCCCTGCACGTTTTGTGGTGTACATGAATCCATCAGAGACACACAACTACATATTCTTCCATCTGAAAAAGTAGCCCCATCTGTGATCAGGGGAATTTTAAAGATTTAGAGCTTAATGTATAACCATGATGGAAAACAAACTTAGGTGTAGAGATTAGGTTGAAAAATGCTGGATTATTCCTTTAATATGTAGTAAATCTTTAAAAAAAAATGTGTGTGTTTGTGTGTGTGTTTCCTCATTCAGAGACCCGGTGAGGAGGTCATTGTTGATCAGGGTGGCACAAGCTCAGTCTTCAACATCCACTATGAGAAAGAGGAGCTGGAGAGTGAGTGTAACTAACATACACACACAAACACACACACACACACACACACTGTCTGATTTTCACAGGCTGTTTGTCAAATCTTCATGGTATTATATTGAACACATCAGTATCAAGTCCCCAAGCTCTCTTCCTGGCGCACACACACACGCACACACACACACACACACACAAACACACAAACACACACACACGAAGAAATCAAGATCAAGCACCTAACCCTCCCATGTTTTGCTGTGTCTCTTGGAGCACACACAAAGACACACACACACAAACAAACAAGTCAAGATCAAGCACCTAGCCCTTTCAATGTGTTGTTGTTTCTCTTGGCAGACACACACACAGATGCACGCACGCACACACACATGAAAACAACACACATACACTGTGATTGGAAGACAATTTTGAGTGTGTATACTCAGGCCAAAGGACTCACAGACATGCGCACACACACAGCGGGGACACAAACACATGTAGAAAGCAACCAGACACACAGACACACACAGACACACACACATTCACATGCTAATTGGCAGAATATTTTTGAGTGCGTGTTTTTGTTTCAGGCCCCTGCAAGCAGGGACACACACACAAAGAAGTCAAGATCAAGCCCCTTAGCCCTCTCATGTTTTGCTGTTTCTCTTAGCATGCACACACACACACACACACACACACAAACATAAACATAAAGGAGTCAAGATCAGGCACCTAGCCCTTGCACGTTTTGCTGTTTCTCTTAGCATATACACACACACACAGACACACACACCCACACACACACAAACACAAAGCAGTCAAGATCAGGCACCTAGCCCTTGCACGTTTTGCTGTTTCTCTTGGCACACACACACACACACACACACACACACACACACACACACACATACAAACACAAAGAAGTCAAGATCAAGCACCTAGCCCTTTCACGTTTTGTTGTTTCTCTTAGCACACACACACACACACACACACTGTCTCAGGCCACAGGACTCTGTCAGACACACACAAACACAAACGAGTAAAGATCATGCATGGAGACACATGCACACACATACACACACAAACAAACACACATACATACACACATGGATACATACATACACACGCACAAGGACACACATACACAGAGTGGAAGACTGTTTGTGAGTGTGTTTTTGTTGTCTCAGCCCACAGGACTCAGTCATCTGTCAGATACAAAGACATGCACGTGCAAACAGACAAGTCAAGATCATGTCCATAGGCCTCTGATAAATTGTCACTCTTCTGTGCACACGCACGCACGAATGCACACATACACACACACACACCCACACACACAAACACACACTGTGATTGAAAGACAATTTTTGAGTGTGTACTTGATGTCTCGGGCAACAGGACTCAGACACACAGACAGTCACACACAAAACAGGGACACACAAAAAAAAAAACAAGTAGAAAGCACACACAAACAGACACACACACAAGCACACACACACAGAGACACACATACACACATGCAAATACAAACATATACATACACACACTTTAGTGGCAGAATGTTTTTGAGTGTGTGTTTGTTGTTTCAGGTCACAGTACTCTGTCAGACACACACATACATACTCACAAACAAGTAGAAAGCACACTCAAACAGATACACACACACACACACACACACACACACACACATAGACAACCACAAGTACAGACACACAGACACATACACAAACATAAAGAAGTCAAGATCAAGCACCTAGACCTCTCATGTTGTGTTATTTCTCTTAGCACACACACACACACACACACACACACACAAATAAGTCAAGATCAAGCACCTAGGACTCTGACAGACACACGGACACACACAAGCACAAGTATGGACACACACAAGATCATGCATGGAGACACACATGCACGTTTGTGAGTGTGTTTTTGTTGTCTCAGGCCACAGGACTTCATCTTTC
Organism: Pangasianodon hypophthalmus; assembly: GCF_027358585.1. Classification (NCBI taxonomy): domain Eukaryota; kingdom Metazoa; phylum Chordata; class Actinopteri; order Siluriformes; family Pangasiidae; genus Pangasianodon; species Pangasianodon hypophthalmus. The sequence continues at coordinate 2,807,135 of NC_069711.1, read as the reverse complement.
AGACACAAAGACATGCATATTCTAACAGACACACACATACACACACAAAAGCATGTACATACACATAAGCATGGACATACACAAACAAGTCAAGATCATGCCAACAAGTGACGTACTGTTTTTGCGTGGAAGATTGTTTGTGTGTGTGTTTTTGCAGTCTCAGATCATTTTTTGTTGTCTCAGGACTATGTGGTTGGGCACACTGACACACACATAGAAAGACACACACACACACATAAACAAGTCAAGATCAAATCCCTAGCTCTATAAATGTAATCTCTTGTTTTGTTGTTTCTCTTGGTGCACACACACACACACACACACACACACATACACATACACACACACGGCGTGGAAGACAGTTTGTGATTGTGTGTTTGTTGTCTCAGGTCACAGGACTCTGTTTGTTGGGGTGAGGATGCCTCTGGGCCGTCAGTCTCACCGCCATCACAGAGCTCACGGCTCCAAACACCGCAGGAGAGAGAGGTCGAGAACGGGGAGCCTAGCTCCTGATACTGACCTTACAGAGAGCACTAACGTCCCACACGGTGAGAACACACACACACACACACACACACACACACACACACACGAGAGAGAGAGAGAGAGAGAGAGAGAGAGAACGTCAATACAAAGAGGAGACTATTCAGTATCAAAACATAAATAAATAAGACATACCAAAATAATATAACACAATCGTCTAAAAAAATTACACAAAGTGGATTCAAATGACACATTTAGGACGTCCCATTGCCCCTCCCCCCACCCCTATTTTTATCCCTAATTTGGTCTTAGCCAATCCCTGGCCATCTTTTTGAACTGCCGCTCCTGCTGCTTCACAGGGTAGCGTAAGACACTTGGAGGAAATCAGCCCTCTTCCACATACATCACCTCACAGACACCCACGATTGGCTAGTGTCGCTGTGATTGACAAGGGAGTGAGAGTATGCCCCTCCCACCCACAGAGCACTCTTGCTCTCTTGACTCCTTTCTGACTTCATATCTGTCTCTGTCTCTTTCTGTCTGTCTGACACAGACACTCCATCACAGAGAGTGCAGTTTATTCTGGGCACAGAGGAGGATGAGGAACATGTGGCTCATGAACTGTTCACTGAGCTGGATGAGATCTGCGTTAAAGACGGCAAAGACGCCGAGTGGAAGGAGACAGCCAGGTGAGTATAGAGTCTAAAATAGACCTGATATTTTTTTTGTCCAAAGTGTTACTCTCATTTTCTATTAAAAATCATATAAAAATATATTTCAGTAGAGATGGATCAGGTTTAGTAAACCATTATTCACTGCACAAGTCTTAAATATTTGATTCTGATTGGTCAGTAGTGACAGTAGATCAGCTGCAGATCACAGGTTTATATTAATGCATTCGCTCTAATATGTTAGCGACGAGTTTACGCTTTGTGTTTTCTCAGTAACATGACGATCTGTGTTGTTTTAGAGAAAAAAGAGAGGCTGATGAGGGAACGACTGTTTATAGCTGCTGTAGCAAAAGTGATAAGAGGAGATAACTTGTTTTATGAACGTTCCAAACATGAAGTGTAGCTATAAATGGATAAAACCTGTGACATTTCATTTTTTGGCAAATTGCTACGGTGTAAGAGGAATAACACACTTCTGGATGTGCTATGACAGGAAAATAATCACCTTCAGGGTGATAAGAGTTACTCCGCTTCATCACACCACTCTGTCACTAGGTTTTCTTTAAATCTGGACGTCATTCCATGCCAAATTATTATCATCGTCACTGTATCCGTTTCAGAACCGAATTCCGTTGGTGGCATCTTGTTTTTGAATGTACATACGGTAAGTGTCGATGTGTGTATGTGTGTGTGTTTCAGGTGGCTAAAGTTCGAGGAGGATGTGGAGGATGGAGGTGAGAGGTGGAGTAAACCCTATGTGGCCACTCTGTCTCTGCACAGCCTGTTCGAGCTGCGTAGCTGCATCATCAACGGCACCGTCCTCCTGGACATGAGAGCCAACAGCATCGAGGAGATCGCCGGTCAGTCCTCAGAGCGAGGGTCACAGGTCATAGGTCGAAGATCTCACACCAAATCTGTTGTTAACTAAGAAACTTGAGGACTAATGCTGCATTTGAGTTACCTCACAACGATATCATTTTTGACCTCCGTACATTTGAGGTACAAAGTAGGAGATGCGTCCATGTTTGTCTTTTGTTAGCAACAAGCTAGCCAGATAGCCAAATTGTTTGTGGGCCTTATCTGGTTGAATTTAGGCCCACATACCACCACGGCCCACTCCCCTCGAACGGCCTTTAAGCTGCAAACTCATGCCAGAGCTCAGCCTAATGCTGTTTCACACAAGACTGTGAAAAAAACTGTGCCAGAATTAAACCAGAAGGGCCTAAAGTAAGCCAATCTCACCCAGATTTTGTTGCTATCTGGGCAGCGAACTGTAGAGTCAGTGTTATAGATTTAACAAATTAATATATCTGTACGTATTGATCTAAAGTAAATACTTGTATATACAGTATAACTCATTTAAAGGCGAGAAGTTCTCGTTGTTTACTGTCAATGCTTTGAGCAGCCCAGAAAGGACAAGTTACAATCTGCTATGAGTGTGTCTTGGTTGGGTGTAAACCATTTTTTTCAGTTCTCATCCATTTGGTGATTTTTTTTGGTCAGAACTAAAAGCAGCTGCACTCATTGTTGGATATTTTGAATGTAATATTCAAAATCTGGTTCGGTTCAGATTTTCAAACCCTTTTTGTTCCAAAATCGCACAAGACTTACAAACTGAGCTGTTTTTAGCCGTGTTTTTCAGAAGTGGAGTGCATTCAGTGGAGCTGACAGATTCATTCTGATGAATATTGGAGAGATCAGAGTGTGAAGTGTGAGACAGGAGTGTGTGGGCTTCCTGCGGAGTCAGAATATTCTCAACCTCACTTCACACACTGATCTCATATCCACACACTCGCCTACACGGCTGATAGACACATGCGGGAAATGGCACGATGTGTTAGACACGTCCTCTTATAGATAGAGAGAACAGGAATGGAAAAAGACTAAAAAAAAAATACAGGAAAGTGTAAGAGCTGCCAGAGTCCTTTAAACATTGCGTTTGAATTTTATTATATAAAAAATTTAAGATGTAAACATATCAGGATTATCCTGAGTCTATACTGATAAACAGAATGAATAACATCAGTAAAGCTACACTTTAGTCCATGGAAGGTGAAAACTGTCACTATTATGAAGCAAAAATAATAATTTTATAATAAACCTTTAATATCAGTGATATGTTTTTATGTATTTATCCACGTTAATTTAGTACTTTTGTTACTAATATTCAGCTCTATTTTGCATTTCTTATTTAAACTGAGATCCATGTAAACCTACAACATCTTTAACATGTACCTCAAACTGCTTCCTATATCACTATATATGCTCACTACATAGGGTGTAACAGTACCCTACCTAGTGCACTATAGACATTCAATTGAGATTGAGGTACCAAAAAAAAAAAAAAAAACCGAGACTGCATTGATCATGTGTCTTTATTAAATGGTATTTATACAGCGCTTTTGTAAAGAGATGTTTATTTAGCATTCCTAGAAGGAGTCTCCAGTGTCGTTCAATCGTAAATTAAATACTGTTGGAAATTCACTGTGGTATAAGAAGAATAAAGCACTTCTACGCATGCTGTTATAGGAAAAGAATCCACTTCAGGGTTTTAACACATCACACCATCATGTTGTGGATTAATTTCCTATAACAGCTTACCCCTAAGTGTTGCTTTTTAGTGGATATTGGATGAGATTTATTACTGATGTAACTGTGTATGTGTATATGTGTGTGTGTGTGTGTGTGTGTGTGTAGACATGGTGCTGGACCATCAGGAGGCAGCTCACGAGTTGGATGACAGTGTGAGGGTGAAGGTTCGAGAGGCTCTGCTGAAACGACATCACCACCAGAGTGATAAGAGGAGATCTAACCTGCTGCCCATGGTCAAATCTCTGACTGACTCCGGCAGGAAGCAGAGCGAACCCCACTGCCTGGACAAGACCGGTGATACACACATCTACACGTTTATACAGACAAGCTGGATTTCACACTGTCTTACACACTTTCTGAGTCTCTCTCTCTCTCTCTCTCTCTCTTACAGGACACGTCACATCTTCTCAGTCTCCTCCTTTAACTGCTGAAGTGAAAAACGGGGCGGGGCAGGATAACGGCCAAATGGACCTTAGTAAGGTACCAGAACATGACTTTGTGTGTGTGTGAGTGTGTGTGTGTGTGTGTGTGTGTGTGTGTGGGGGGTGTTATCCACTATGCACAGTGTGCAGGTTGTTTTGGACGCTCATTAGGTCAGCCCCTTGTGGGCGTGGTCTCTTAGGTTTGGAATGATCTCCAAAAAAGGATCTCACCAATATTTAAATCTATAAACACTTGAGCTGTTTTATTCCTCTTATACCAAAGCAGTTTGCCAATGATTATATAAAAAAGAATGTGTCAAACTTTTTATCCAATTATAGTTACATTTAATGTTTTCTTTAATATAATGCTATTATCATTTATGTCAAAACAGTCGCTCTCGCATCAACCTGCCTCTCTTTTCTCTCTCTTGACGTTAATAAGACCAGTATCGCATATTATCATGTTACTGAGAAACCTCCTCCCTTACTGAATGTTCCTCCCTTACTGACACTGGAGACTCCTTCCATAAATATAACATAAATGTCTACTTAGAGAAAACTTCACCATATCAATGATTATACGTTTTCTTTGTTAAGTAACATTCTATGTTATATAGACCAAGCGCTTTTATATAACCTAGTGATTTGCAGCTGTACTACTGTCAGAGCTACTGTTATAGAAAATGAATCAACCTCTTCTGACCAATCAGAATGAAGAATTCAAACATAACGAGGTATAATAATATTTAATGAACAGCTACTCTTTTCGGTGTATAAGTGTATCAGTCCAGATTGAAAGGATGTTGAAAATTGCCGGATTATTCGTTTTTGAACAGTTTGTTCCTTATAACTTAACGCAACAAACATCATGATAGCTTTACAAACGTATCTCTCATGAGGTCTCTGGTCTTCTCAGGTGGACACACACTTCATGAAGAAGATCCCTACTGGGGCTGAAGCCTCTAACGTGTTGGTGGGAGAGCTGGACTTCCTGGAGAGACCTATTGTAGCGTTCGTCCGACTTTCACCTGCGGTATTGCTAACAGGACTCACTGAAGTACCCATACCAACCAGGTACTTGTGTGTGTGTGTGTGTGAGTGTGTTTTAAGAAAAAATCTTACAGCTGTAACTGCTGATCGTTTACTCGATGAATCGTTTGCTTTACAGGTTCATGTTCATTCTGCTCGGGCCGGATGGAAAAGCTCAGCAGTATCACGAGATTGGAAGATCCATGGCTACCATTATGACCGATGAGGTGCGGTAAAGGCTTACGATCCAGGAAGTGATGACATCAGCTGTGATATGAGCATCTTTGTAATGTTCACAAATCCTGTTCTTGCTTGTGGTTAGATTTTTCATGATGTAGCGTACAAGGCTAAGAACAGGAGCGATCTGCTGGCTGGGATTGATGAGTTTTTGGATCAGGTGACTGTTTTACCTCCTGGGGAGTGGGACCCTTCTATCCGCATTGAACCCCCAAAGAGTGTCCCCTCACAGGTACACACACACACACACACACACACACACACACACACACATTAATGAGTAGTACTCAACTAATCCTGTATGCAGTATCTAACCACCTAATTGATTAATAAAATGCTGCTTGAAATTCACAAATTGACTTCCTTTGGCCTGACACACATAAGGAATAAAACACCCCATGTCATGCTGTTATAGGAAAATAATCAACAACATGGCGGTGTGATGAAGTACAGTTACTGTTACCTCACCAGCATTGCTATGTTTCTATAACAGCACACCTCCAAGTGTTTTATTCCTCTTGCACCACAGCAATTTCCCAACGGTTATAATTTTTTACTTATTAAATAATGACAAGGAATCATTTTTATCTGTTTGTAGTTACGTTTAACATTGGGGATTTTTACTTCCTGTTATCACTTACGTTATAGCAGCTATAATCAGTTGTTCTCTTTCTGAAACAGAAAACAAATGCGGAAACCACAAAACGTAAACTCTTCTATCCTGAAGATGTCAAAAAACTTAGATACAGCTTTACTTCTGACTGTTTCAAAGCACTGACACTGGAGACTCCTTCCATAAATTGTAAATAACATCTCCTTACAGAAAAATCCATAATTATTGCCGAAGGTTAACATGAGAGAAAGCTAACATTTCATTGAAGTCAATTTATTCTAAGAAAAAAATTAAAAACCCTTGTAAATGTTTATTATTAACAAAACCACATGTCACAATTATTGGCACCCTTACGAGTCTTGGACATGGACACTTTTGACTTTTGATGTAATCAGACTACAGAATACAGCTAAAGTGAATAGGAAGCCATTTGGAATTTGGCCTTCCTGTGTGTTAACGACTGATAAAAAAAATAAAATTGATCAAGCGAAATTAAAATATCTGAGATAACATTATAGTGGGTAAATGAATAAAAATAAAATGGCACCACAGAGTTAGTGACCATCACTAATGCAATGATTATTTGAAAGAATCATTTAAATTTAAATGTTATATGAGCTTTATCTTCTACCTTTGAAGCTGAAGTCGAGGTACTTTACGTGCTTTCTGTTTTCTTCTCGGAATTTCATGATATTTATTATGACAGCTCAGATCTACATGTTTATGTTTAGAGATGTGTCTGTCTGACTGAGTGATGATAAATTGTGATTTAGTAAATGTGATGTGGTGTTTGTGATTGGTGCAGGAGAAAAGGAAGATGCCTGGCGTGCCCAACGGGACGACTGTTCCTGCTGAGGTGGAGACACACGGGGAACACCATGGACCAGAACTACAGAGAACTGGGAGGTGTGTGTGGATATTATCTACACAATGAATCCTCTATAGGAGTTTGTCCTAAACTGATCTACATATGCATTTTTGTTTGTCTGTGCAGGTTGTTTGGAGGTTTGATTCTGGACGTGAAGCGAAAAGCGCCATTTTACCTGAGTGATTTTAGAGATGGGCTGAGTCTGCAGTGTGTGGCGTCATTCCTCTTCCTCTACTGTGCCTGCATGTCTCCTGTCATTACCTTCGGAGGGCTGCTGGGGGAGGCGACAGAGGGACGCATCGTAAGAAAACACACCCATGCACACACACACACACACACACACACCTCAGTCTTGCACTGTAACTGAATTGTAACTACCTCTGTCAGCTTGATTTATTTATTGAGGATCCCTCTCTCGCTCTGTTTTTTTCTCTGGTAGAGTGCTATTGAGTCTTTGTTAGGAGCCTCCATGACGGGCATGGCGTACTCTCTGTTCGCCGGTCAGCCGCTCACTATTCTCGGCAGTACTGGACCTGTTCTTGTGTTTGAGAAAATCCTTTTCAAGTTCTGCAAGTCAGTACAACTGAATTATAATCAAATAATTAGACACTGATTAGACAAATTTATATATATGGAAAGGTTGGATTCCTGTTGATAAACAGGACATTCATACATAGAAAATGTCCTGTTTCTAAAAAAAAACATTGTGTACTACTCCAGAAAAGTTGGCAACCTCTAATTGTATTACTCGAGTATAATTCTATATAAGTTATACACAATAGTTTTTGTTTTACAGAAAATTATTAACAGAAATAAATACAGTATTTTCATTAGATCATTACACTCTTCTCTATTGTATTTGTGTCATTGTGTTTACAGAAAAATGACAATAAAAGTATAAACGAATCTTTCTGTTGCTCATATTTTCAGTGTGAGATTAATCTAATTAACCACAAAAGCACTTTCATAATTATGTCATTTTAAAAGGAAGTATATCATTTTTCATTCTTTACCCATCTTTACCAGGGGTGCCAATAATTCTGGAGCAGTTTGAATTTGAATACATTTGAAAGAGTATTGGCTTATAATATAAAACATAAAGGTTTTGATTAAATTAGAGTTTTAGATTAAATCAGATTAGATGGATGGGTGGTTATGTGGATGGATGATGGATGGGTGAATGGATGGGTAGGTGGGTGAATGGATCTTTGGTGGATGGAAAGATAGATGGATGAATGGAGGGGTGGATGATAGATGGATTGATGGGTGGGTGGATGGATGGACAGATGGGTGGATGGATGGATAAGTGAGTGGATTCAGATGGAATGACTGGATAGATGAATGGCTGGATGGATGGCTGTTTGGATGGATGGATAGGTGGGTGGATTGGATGGCTGGCTGGATGGATGGATGGATGGATGGACAGGCAAATGAATGGATAGATAGATGGGTGGATGGATATAAGGATATATTTATTAGTATAGATGAAAAAGGACTTTATTTTTTACTGAAATAATAAATTCATTAAAATCTCTAATGACAATGCTTATGACTATTTGCTCTCTCTCTCTCTCTCTCTCTCTCTATAGAGATTATGACCTGTCGTACCTGTCTCTGCGCACCTGTATCGGCCTGTGGACAGCCTTCCTGTGTTTTATCCTGGTTGCAACAGACGCTAGCTCTCTGGTCTGCTACATCACACGCTTCACAGAGGAAGCCTTCGCCGCCCTCATCTGCCTCATCTTCATCTACGAGGCTTTAGAGAAGCTCATACATCTGGGAGAACTTTATCCTATCAACTCACACAGTGACCTGGATAAACTCACACTGGCCTAGTGAGCGCACACACATATACACACACACTCTCTCTCTCTCTCTCTCTCTTTACAGTATCACGACTGTCCCAGTTGCGTACTAGGAATTTGGAAATAGACATCCAATAGAGGGCTAACATAGCTGACATATACAGATAGCTTCAAATGATATTTGCTAATTCATACTTTAGATATACAAACAGACAGATTTGACTACATTTCTTCTTTAAAAATTGTTAACTTTTAATTTGTCTTTCTGACAAGTTTGTCTCATTGTCACTGTTACTGTGGCTTTACCAGGTCCATGAGCACTAAACAGCTAAGTGCTAGCTAGCTAAATCATTAGCTTCAGTCATGACCCATGAGTCCTCCCGGGAAGTTCGTATGTATGAGTTGGGAAATCGTAATTACGATGTCAGGTGCATTCAAGTCACTTTGGTTGGAGCAAGATGGTGGCGTACCTTCTCTTAATTACCTACGAAAAAAAACCAGTAAAGATTTTAACTCTAGAAAATGACGAACAAAGAATGCGCATCGGGTGTGTTTTGCTTTTTTATGTTTTTAATCAATTTATGATGCCACTGTAAACTTTATCATTGCATATTATTTCGTAATTGTTCAATGCTATCGTATTTATCGTAAATAAAGTGTTTTATTGTAAATAAAAAAGTCTGACAAAGACATGTCACCCCTAAATACCCTCTCTTATAGGTGCTTAAATGTTAACCAATTTGCTTGTGTTTCAATAACTTGCTGAAAGAACCTGAAATCAGCTTCTGAGACGAGTAAACACTCAATTTCAACAAATTTACCGGCAGCTACAGACGTTGCATCCATCGATTCCACCATATTTTCTTACTGACACGCCCCAACTTGGAAACTCTGAGCTCAAGGAAAATCCTGATTTTCTCACTCGTAATTACGACTCACATGAATGTCTTCTCACACATCACACATATCATGCTAATGATTTAGCTAGCTAGCACATACAGTAGCAGTTTAATCCTCGACATGGTGACAGTGAAATCGTGACAAACCCATCAGGAAGATCAACATTTCTCTTAGATGTGTGGTCAAAAAACTCCATATGACTAAAACAACACAGTATTGCATTGCTGCTAGCTAAACTTTGATGGGTTGCGAGAGTACATCATTGTGTTACAACTCGTGAACTTTGAGCTAGTATAAAAAATTTTGACTTCTAAAGTTGGAAAAAATACATTTCTACGTAACATCTAGACGTGTGTGTGCGAGGTTTAAAATCCACAAACACTCCTGCAAATGTTACATTTGTTTGCGTATACTCTGTACGTATACGTACGTATTTTCTGATTGCTTCTGTTTCTCAAATTATAAACAAATTGGTGCTTTAAACCTTCGTGACCCTGCATAGAATAAAGCATTTAGTGAAGATGAACGAATGATTACGGTAAATATGTTGTACAATGCTGTGCTGTTTTATTTATTCGCTGTCCTGTGTTGTGTATTCTCAGCTGTAAATGTGCAGTGCCTGACAACCCCAGTAATAAAACTCTGATGATGTGGAGTGAGAGGAACATAACAGCGTCTGAAGTGCCGTGGAGCAACCTCACTGTGAAGGTGAAGCTACTTCAAACACTCACACACACACACACACACACACACACACAGTACACACACCATAGGCAATGTCAGCATGTGCACAAGTAATGTCCCTTCGACGTCACATGCAGCTCACTGGCTAATTTGGCATAGTTTTATTTTTAGTCACTGATAATGCATAGTCGTTACTATTCTCTTTTTATAGCAAATTCATTTGCTGAACCATTGGCAAATTGCTGTAGTATAAGTGGAATAAAACACTTCGGGATGTGCTGTTATAGGAAAATCATCAACTTTGTCACACCACCCCACTGCTGATTATTTTCCTATAATAATACAACACTGTGTGTGTTGTTTCTTACTTGTTCTGATTGCCCACTCCTACCCATGTGACAGAAGAACTGTCTTGTACTCATCCCAGTTCTTTCTCATCTGCTAAAGTGTGTATCTCTGTGTGTATGTGTGTGTGTGTGTGTGTGTGTGTGTGTGTGTGTGTGAGCGTAGGAGTGTTTAGATCTGCACGGCCAGTTTGTCGGGACAGCTTGTGGTCATCATGGTCCCTACACTCCCGATGTACTCTTCTGGTCGGCTATCTTGTTTTTCTCCACCTTCTTCCTGTCCACCTTCCTCAAGCAGTTCAAGACTAGCAGATATTTTCCAACACGGGTAAAACCTGCTCTTGTGTTCACTTTAATGTGATACACACACATGCAAAAACACACATTCGGATTATTTGGGGCCATGTGCTTTTCGTTTTAAAGGTGCGGTCAGTGATCAGTGATTTTGCTGTCTTCCTGACGATCGTTCTCATGGTGCTGATTGACTTCGCCATCGGAGTTCCATCTCAGAAACTACAAGTGCCAAGCAAATTCAAGGTAAAATATTGAAAGACAAGAACTGGCCCAACCTAGGGACTAGTGGAACTTCTAGATCGATTTCTACCAATCTGAAAAATTATTTCTAATTCTCCGTTAGAAGGGCATCATCCTATAGGCCAGTGCATTGCATATTGTCCATTGGAAGGGCACACTGTAGGGCAGGGCAACACGTATTGTCCACTGGAATGGCACCCTATAGAGCAGTCCATGATGTATTAGTCACTGGATGGGCACTCATTAGGACAATTTTTCCTGCTTCCACACCCTAGGAGAACTGTATTGGGCACACTGATATCATATTCCTCACTGGAAGGACACCTTCTAGGGCAGTGTATCATATATTCTTCAAAGGAAGGGCACACTATAGGGCAGTGCATCACATATTCTCCACTGGAAGGGCATCTTAGAGGGCACTTCATCATGGTTACTTGCACATAGCAGCCCCTTAGAAGGTACTTCTTCACATTTTTTTGCTACACATTTGCTAAGTGTGTTTCTGGTGATTTTGTGTTAGCCTACACGGGATGACCGTGGCTGGCTGATTAACCCGATTGGTCGGAACCCATGGTGGACGGTTCTGGCAGCGGCAATACCATCCATGCTCTGCACCATCCTTATCTTCATGGACCAGCAAATCACAGCCGTCATTATCAACCGCAAAGAACATAAACTGAAGGTGAGACATGAATTTAGTAACCACAACTGAGTTGTTTCTTCGTATTTGTTTTGGAAAAATATTTCAGTTATTGGTATTTAGTTAGCATTTGTGTGAAGTTCCTTATTTTTATGGACGTGAGGTCATTTATATAGTGTACATTCACTTGAAGTTGAGAAAATAATGCACCTCATTTATCAGTAATGTAGTAAAGTTGTGTGTAAATATTTTTCATGGCCAAACCAAACTAAAAATTTGGTAATTCAGTTTAGCTAATGCAGATTGTCTTTGTACTAATGTGCGTATGTTGATAAATTTCCAATCATGTTCATGGCACAGCTGGTTTACATTTAGTGATGCCACAAACCCATAAAAGGAGAAGCTCCCAGAAAGCAGAAAACAGCAAAATGACAACTAAATGGTGAAGGAGTGCCTCATAAACTCCAGCTCAGCCATTGCAGCACATCAGCTAACACAGACACACATTAATTCTTAGTCCTTTCATAGGGAATGGCTAGATATAATGTGTGATTTGTTTATACAGTAGGTGTGTGTGTTCCTCCCACTCTGTAGAAGGGCTGTGGTTACCATTTGGACCTGCTGATGGTGGGGGTGATGCTGGCCGTGTGTTCAGTGATGGGCTTGCCGTGGTTCGTAGCAGCGACCGTGCTGTCAATTTCCCATGTAAACAGTCTAAAACTGGAGTCAGAAAGCTCCGCCCCTGGAGAGCAGCCACGATTCCTGGGCATCAGAGAGCAGAGACTAACCGGCCTGGGCATCTTCCTGCTCATGGGCTGCTCGGTGTTTATGACTGGTGCTTTACAGGTACAAACACACACACACACAGGTATAGACATCTGTGCTATTTGGGAGTTCTGGATCTACTAGCATGACCCCGCTTCATTTTTAGCAGGAAAACTAATGCCTAAATGTGCAAAAGTATCAATAAAACATGGGGGATGAGGACAGACTACGTTGTACAAGCAATAATTACAAAACATGTCAATAATAAAATGTGATGAGACAATGAGACAGTAAATAAATAGCGTCTTTTCCTGGTTATCCATGAGTATCATACCGAAAAAACATTCTTTTTCTTAAACTACAGGTCACATGCAAAATCATGACACTACTGTAGATTATGTTTTGAAATACTCTTAACAGCATGTAGAAATTGTGATTTCAATAGATTCCTATGGAGTTTACACTTCACTTTATACTTCTGCTTCTGCATATTTGAGGGACACATGAGAGAATTGGGTATTGCCAGTCACAGTGTCGTCCATATTGGTGTTATCATACTTGCATGTAATGTTGGAACCTCTCTTTGCTAAAGTACATGAAACCAGTATGTCTATGTCTTAAGTTCCTCCAGCGTTCATCTGTCTTATATATTTAGATAGGTCTTACTATGTTTGAAGATCTTGACTTGGCAGAACCCTTCACTTTGTTGGAAAAGAATTCTTTTAATTAGGATTAGGTGATTAGTTTTGAGGCCTGTAAACATTTTTCTCAGGTGCTCAAACAATCCCAGTGCTCCATACAAAATACACCAACTTCCGTGGATGAACAGCTGTCCACTAAACTTTTCAAGTTAATCAAAAAAAGAGAGAGAGATTTAACAAGTAACCCAGCTCAATCACTTGATTACTAGTTGGCCCCGTCCACCATTCAGCTACCTTGGCAGCGAACCAGCTCTGTTGCTTTTTATTTGGTTGGTTTTTTTTGGCCTGCTTTTTTGTTGCATCTTCATTTTCCCAGACCTGCTGTATGAGGTCGTTCTGTCTCTGAATCACCTGGTATACATCATGGTCTGGGTGTGGAGGCTGGCCAAGAAATTTGCCCCAAAAGACTGTTTAGCTTCCTTCCCAAGGGTATTTATGTAGGGCTGTTTAAAACAGTTCTTGTCAATGGATAGGCATTGATTCCATAATTGATGTTTATCAGTCATGAAAGAAGCCATCATGGTTTTGAGGGGTTGGCTAATCCATTCTGTGGATGGTACACATAGGTAAGCTTCTGGCATGACACTCCATTGTCTTGAGACTATGTGCAGAAGATGATAGAAACCTGCCTCACCAGCCTGAAACAAGGTATGCAGGCATACCTCAATGAGTAAAGATCTCCCAGGCAGCAATACGGGGTATTTGTAGGATGTTGGCTGTTTGAGGTGGGAAGAACTCAACTCAAACAGTACAGTAATCAAGATGATGTACATTTTGTCAAGGACCTGTGGGTGAAGGGTGAACACCCAACATGTAAACCGTATTTATAGCATTAACGACATGCCTTATTCACACATCCTTCCTTATGCTTGGCCAGTACACCATGTCCAACAGTCATAGTAAGATCTTCATCCTATGCAGATGACCACTAAAGAAACTGTTATGGGCATAATGCGTAAGAGTCTGTTGATAAGAAGATGGAATAATTTAGTGGTTCCAAAGCAAGGTCTGCTTCTTGGGTATACCTGATATCTAACCAGTCAAAGGCCAGTGACAGTTGGTGTGTGACTGTGGCTTAAAGAGAGGCTAGGAAGCAGTTTATATGGACTGCGTGAGAGTGTGTTCAGTACCACATTGCATTTCCTCTTCCTGTGATGCACAATAAAATGAGATCATTGCAAAAAGATGGAACACCTAATCCCCTTTAATGATGGCTTTGACTGGTTAAGCATGCACAACATACAAGGGCAGAATGGTCAGCGTACACCTTCACATGGGCTCCCTCTAAATAAACCCACCTTTTCTCAACAGTCTACACAACAGCCAGACATTCTTTTTCAGATGTAAAGCAGCTGCACTCCTCTCAGGATTCTTCATGCAAATGCATCAGGAAAACAACTCTTTCCTTTGAGATCTGCAAGGACTAAAACCTCCATGAGCTTTTAGAAAGTGAAGGTGGGATTTTACAATCTGAGTGGCAGAACTGTAAATTCAAGTAGCATGCAAGCAGTGGTAAAAGCTGTCTTTTGGCTTCTATTTGGCTGCAGTTGTACTGCTAATAGCTACTCTTTAGGGCAAGTGTTTTGGCTTTCAGCATACTGTAGTCAACACAGAATCACGTACACCCTTCTTTCTTGGGTACTAGTACTAAAGGAAAAGCCCAAAGAGACATAGCTTCCTGAAAGATCTTTACACAGTTTAAAACCGTGGCAACTGACTCCTAACTATTTTGGCCAGATTTCTTATAAACTAAATCCTGTCTAGCAACACATGGTTAATTGTTTCCACAAACCTACAAGGCAAAAACAGAGATGTCTGCTACCACAACGACAAAAAAATGAAGTGATCAACTTTAGAAGTCTCTTTAAATGAATAACAGCAATTTTTTATGGAAAGGTCACATGGGGAAGTTTGCATATAGTTTCACCTTCAGTAATGATCATGTCTCCTCTGTTTTCTCAGTTCATCCCCATGCCAGTGCTGTATGGAGTGTTCCTCTATATGGGAGCTTCCTCTCTCAAAGGCATTCAGGTAGAAATGTTCACCTTTCACTGTCCATATCAGTCACTCACTCACACACACATAACTTACACTCTCGTCACTCGACTTTGGCAGATCAAGTACTGGAAATTTCCTCCTCACTAATGGACTAATTTATCTAAACCCTACCTACAGGCTTATTAACTTATTTCCTGACCCAGCAATCTCTCTCTCTCTGTTTCAGTTCTTCGACCGCTTGAAGTTGTTCGGCATGCCGGCAAAACACCAGCCGGATTTCATCTACCTTCGGCATGTTCCTCTGAGGAAAGTTCACCTGTTCACCATCACACAGCTCACCTGTCTTGTACTGCTGTGGGTCATCAAGACATCCCCCGCGGCCATCGTATTCCCCATGATGGTAAGATCCAAAACAACATGCATGTGCATGCGGAGGATTTTTAGAGTGAACTTACTTACAATGACTTTAAATAATACATCTTATGTAAAGGTTTAGCATTTCAGTGCATTTAGCCTCAGATAGAGAACAATGTGATATTATGAGTTCACATTACATAAACCATGGAGGTCATTTGGCCCATTTAGGAAGTGGGTGGTTTTGGTAGATGACAAAGCCAATCACAGGATCTTAAAACATTGAGATATTTTTGCCTTTGAATACATAAATATTATTAACATTCAAATAGTTTTCAAGCAGTGAAATGTAATGGGATGTATTGTGTATTTTTGTTAGTCTACTTTAAACTAAATATTCTAATAATATTAAAAGAAGGAAGAAGAAGATGGATAAATCTTCATTTCAATTCTTGAAATGAATCCTCAAAGTGCAATACTAACATGTGCCACACTTAAAATAATTTAAAATGTCTTTAAGCTCATTATTTTGAATTATAAATAATAATTATTATTAATAAATCGTCCAAAAGTAGTGGCCAAATTCCATGATTAAATAAAATTTGCTTAAGTCTTTTAAGTCATTGATTTGAAAATGCATATACTTTAAAATGCATATCTGTAGTTTTTAATATTTGAATTATTAGGGCAGAAAATAACTAATGACTGCCATTAAGATCAGTGTAACCTTTCTATAAAATGTGCTACTATGAGGATGATTGTAGCTGTTGTATATGTATGTAAGTGTCAGTTATGAGGGAACGTATGAGCTCTGATTATGATGTTATGTGTGTCACCAGGTGCTTGCGCTGGTCTTCATCCGTAAACTGCTGGATTTCTGCTTCAGCAAACGGGAGCTGAGTTACCTCGATGACCTTATGCCTGAGAGCAAAAAGAAGAAACTCGATGATGCGTCTAAAAAGGCAGAGGAGGTAGTGCAGACAACGACCTCAAGCATCCGGCAAAACAATATCTAAACTGTTCTGCTATCGATATGGAGATCTGAATTATGTGTGTGTGTGTGTGTAGCAGGAGTCACAGGAGATGCTGGTTGATGACTCAGACAGAGGAGAGGATAAAAACACGGTGCGGATCCCGATGGAGAGCAGCAAGCTTCTACAATCTCCTAAAACACCAGACCCCAGGTACCAACTGTTTCTCACACACTCTATACACACGTACAAGTACAGTCAGCCATATTAATTGTCACAGTGACAGACACACCACAGTAAACAGTAACAGTCTTTAATAAGAACTCAATCTCTAAATTTGAACCTCTCCTCTCCTCTCTTCTTGTAGGACTGACCCCTCTGACATCAACATCTCAGACGAAATGTCTAAAACTACAGTCTGGAAGTCTCTTAGCTCCAATCACAAAGACACACACCGTACAGCAGGGCTCAAAAAGGTAATATAGATCATGCTAGTAAAACAACCACAGCTTACTTTGGCTACGTTGGGAAGCTAGCTAGCTTAGCACATAGATTCTATAACTAAAAACTATAATATTTGCATATCAAATAGCATTGAACCTGTAATGTAGTAACATCACTAAGGCTGCTTTGACACTTTTTTCCCCTTAGCGAATGTTTTACATGCAATCCTACAGGAAGTGGCCACTTTTAAAAAGTGCTGACGTCACAGCAGAGCTAATAAATAAAACTAAATCAGTCTTGTTAGTGAACGAAACTTATGACGTGTTGAAAGCGAAAAAAATTTAATAGCGAGGACAAACAACTTTCTCATCACCAGACTTCTAACAATCTTTATTCCTTCTGAGAATAATAAATCTAATCTAGACAGCTAGGCTAGTTAGCTAGTTAATCCTAGCATAAAATGGTGAAAGCACTGTTATGTTTACAGTATGCTTGTTGTGTGAGGTGTTTTTTTTTTTTTTTTTTTTTTAAATATCAGCACTGAGGATGAAAGCAGCCTTTTTACAATACAGTTAAAGTGTACTATAAAGTCTTTTTACATGGAAAAATGCTAATTTTGGGTTGTGTTAGCAAAGCACAGATAATCACAATCAGCCATCAAAGAGGATTTAAACATAAAAATAATATTTTTGTATAAAGAAGTGCTTTAAATGACTAAATCCAAGGTTGACTACTTGATAATTTTGCATCAAGATGGGTATTTTATTCCCTCTGTGATTAGCTGTAACTATTCAGAAATTTTACTAGCTACAACTACGTAGAAATATTACTCACTGGACACTCAGTTGTTCTTTTCCTTCTTTTATCACTCTCTTTTTCTTGTGTGTGTGATTTTCTGTCCACAGGATTGCCAGTGAAGAGGCACACAAAACCTGTGAATTCATCAACCAGTTAATTAACAACATTCTCTCTCTCAAACACACACACACACACAAGATACACACTACATACTATTAATCCTCCTTATAGCCATGAGGTGTGAGTGTGTATACGGTATGTGTGTGTGTTTAGTGTGTGTGTATAGAGGAGTACACTTCTCTACCCCTGAAACCAGGCTCCCTGTTTCATTTTAGCACTTTAACGCTGTCTATAACGTCACCGTCACTGCACCGAAAGCGTATATTTTATTTTAGGCGTAATGAGTTTAAATGTATACCATTACTGCTGTATATGTGCGTTGTTGTGCGTCGTTGAAAATAACCTCAGTAATAAGAGTAACGTCTTGAGAAGCTGAGTGAGTGATTGAAGAGTTTTTTTTTTTTTAGTCAGAAAGTGTCTGTGATCCAAATTAAAGGGAATTAAAGGGATATTCCAGTGTTTTTCAGGCACTGTTCAGATGATATGGATATTTTTGAAAAATAGTTTGTTCTCTGTGTTTTTGAATGACTCCACACCCACCGCAACCTTCAACAGGATATGAATGAATGAATGGATGGATGGATGGATGGCATGAAACAGTAGTTCCACCTCAGTGTCAGTCCACATATGACTCCTTGGGTTTGTTTTCACCATGTTGGTGTTTTTCCTCCACATTTCAACAGTTTATGACATACTATCGCCACCTACTGGGCTGGAGTTCTAAAAGGGTTTTTGGGAATTTTTATGAACACACATTGGTAAAACAGACATTTTCAAAAACATCTGTATGTGTGTGTGAGTGTGTGTGTGTGTGTACAGGGTGTGACCTGTAATGTGGGATTACACACACTGCCTCCTGCACTGAGAAAACCTGTTTACTCCAAAAGAATGGAAGTCCAAGGGCAGATGGTGAACTCTTCTCATCAAACTATAAACAGATGAAAACTGAATAGAGTTCTACTGTATTACATGTATTACAGAATTCAACATCTGCCCTTGGACTTTGAGTTGTAAGTGACTTTTGAGTAAGCACAGAGTAATGTGTCCACTACATAATGTTTGGATAGACATTAGGTAGTAAAACACTGGACTATTCCTTTAATTCTAGTAGAATAATATGATCAGTGCACTGAATAAAGACCCTCCATTTTGAGTGAATGCTTTCTGGTGGACAGCATTGAAAATGAGCAATAAAACACAATAATGAATAATAATCGATAACCTGGATAACTTAAAAGAATCTGAGGAAAGAGTAAGAATAAAAATAACATAAAATATATATAAGAAAGCAGCAATCAAGCAGAATAAGGGTTGCCAGCTCCATCTAATTACTTATTACCACTATGTATGTAATCCAGCACTCCAATAACACCCTTCTTATCTTTACCGATCTTGGTGTAAGGGCTTGGGCGAAAAAGGAACACAAGCCTTCGTGTACTTTATGCTTTTTTTTTTTTTTTTTTTAATTAAAAATGCAATTAATATGTAAAGAGGTTTAATTTTTATACTTCCAAATTCTGGTAACCCTCATTCAGGGTGTCAGTGTCAGTCGTTAACGGGTTGGCCACCATAGTGAGAGTGGGTTAAATGTCAACGTTAGCTTTGCTGGCATTAAGAGAACACACTCCTTAAAGGAAAACTCCACCCTGATATACATTAAACATGTTTATATTGAAATATTCGTGATGTGTTTAGCAATTTTGGTGCTAATTTATTGGCTGGTGCTGTATTTTCCTGTGTTATTCTATGTGAGATCTGCTAGCGCAGTTACAATGGGGTATAATAAGAAAAAAATTTCAACAATCTGAAATATAAGTGAGTCAGGTTTCGCTGTTAGCTCCTAAAAATAACAGAGCATAATCATCTTTTCTGACTCACTATTTTCCATGTCATATTAATGAGCAATCCAGTGCAGAAGTAGTGGAGACTTTGATCCAGATATTTGGACTGAAAGTCCCAAAATGCAATGCAGGTACAGCAGAGGCTCGTCTCAGCTACTTAGCATTCTACGAGACGATGAGTTCAATGGCATGAAAGTTGAAGCTTTGAAAGCTATTCTGTTTGAGATGAGAGAGCTGGACAGGCTAAAAGAATAAAGCGCCGCTGCATCAGTCTTTAGTTAGAAGATGAAGCGAAGGGTAAATCCCACTGCACCACTATCAGCAGGTAACCATTAACCGTTAACCAAAGTGTTTAAAATAGATCAACAGACAAAAATAACATTACAGAATAAATCTCTGACGTTATTAGAGATCACGTGTTAATTTTGAATATTGATATGCAAGTCTTTCAGGGTGGAATTGTCCTTTAATGAGGTGGTGCGGATGTCTTTTTCCTCCATCTAGACACCTCTTATATCACTGTTTAAATTAGTTTAAGCACTAATGAAAGACAGAGAGAAAGGCTCCTCAGGGTTCAGAGACCAGACGTTTGTTTAAAGCCACAAAACTCAATTTTAAAAGCCATTTAAAGGAACACTCCAGCATTTTTCAACCTAATCTCCATCCACTGTCTCTGTAGCATGTGTGTGTGTGTGTGTGTGAGATTATTAGAGACAAAAATTTCAACACTTTTACTGAAGAAACAAGAAAAAAACATTTAGCGCCAAAGTCACTTAAGTCAATGTAAATGGAATACAGTGGAAATGTATTGCTGCACTTCCATTAGGACTTCCATTAGAAGTATGTTTTATTTTAGTGAACAGCTTTTCTGTGTCGAAATTCATATCTACAGATGTTGTTGATAGATAGTTTTAAAAAAAAATGCTGGAGTGTCCTTTATTGATATGTGTACAGGATATTTTTAGATACTTAGCCTCTGTGTTTTTTTATTTATTTTTATTTTTAATTTTTTTTAATTTTTAAAGCTCAGAGCAACCCCATCATGAGCCGATCCATGAATTTCTACAAATACGGTGCAGATTAAGCCATTAGATTATCAAAGCACACACTAGTGACAGGGTCATGGACTTTCCTGAAACTTCACAATAAACCCCTGCTTGTTTGGCCCCTCCCCATTATAGGTGTGGCCCTTCCCATCTCCGCTATTTACTTGTATTATAGTAAAAATAAAAAAGGGTGGAGGGGGGGTGGTTCAGCATTGTGTTTGAATTTTCAGGTCTGCTGAACAAGTTTCACCTCAATAAAACAGCTCTTGATTTGTAGTTGCACTTTATGTAGATATACACAGAATATGAGTTTCTATTTTTTAACCCAAAGATCTCAGAGAGTGTAACTGTGTATTATGATTTATTTTAGTAAAATTGCCATGTATATACTGTAATAACAGATCAGTGGAGCATATATACGTATTTTGCTTATAGTAATAGAGAACCAGGTATTACTGGCAGAATGAAAACTGGCATTACTTTTTATTTTACACGAATGTCAAGCCAGTTAATGATTAAATGATCGATGAATGTTAACAACGCTGCCATGAAGTCCTGTCGGAAATATCGTAAGTGCGAGATGAGCGCACTTGAACGCCACCACAATGTCGTAATTACACCTGGGGAACTCTTATGAGGAACTGTTAACTGTCCTGTGATTCTTCTGATTCTATAACTTGGTGCATATTTTACTTAAGAACTGTTATATTATCTTGACGTAAAGCGGCTTTGGGTTTGAGAAAGTCGCTTTATAAATAAAACTTATTATTTTTTCGATGAGCCCAGCCTTTTCTGAGTTAGGGGTGTGTCATTAACAAAAGGTTAATGGTTCAGTCCTTCATTTTGTTTGAGTAAGTCAAAATAAACTTCTTGTCATTAATGATACAGAAAATATATATATATTGTATATATGTTTTCTCATGCCGTCCATTTTCTTCCCAACTAGAATCACTTGAACACACACCATGGTGTAATCATGACCTTTGAACTCGTATATACGAACTTCCAAAGAGGACTTGAAGGCAGCATAAGGATCATATGGAATGTTATACAACAGGGTGTGTACAGATAGAGGCTCGATTACTAATATAATGATATCAATATCTGAAATATGCTTTATTTCGATTTTAGACAATGTTCCATTCGGTAACGAATAAAACACTGTTACAGGAAAATAACTAACAGGGTCATGTGATGAAGCGGAGTTACTGCTACCACACCGAAGTTAATTACTTTCCTATAACAGCTTGTCCTGAAGTGTTTTATTCCTCTTATACCACATCAATTTGCTATCGATTACAAATTTGTGTCTATTAAAGAATGACCCGTCATACTTTTTACCCGTTTATAGTTAGATTTAATGTTCTGGAGCGTCCATGAAACAAATTAATTCCTGTTATCACGTACGTTATATATGTCCTTCCCTCATCAGGCTATGACAAAAAAAATGCAGCTTGTCATGTTACAGAGAAATCACAAAGTATAAACTCCTCTGTCCTGAAGATGTCAGAAAACTTGAAGTTACAGCTTTATCTCTGACTGTTACAAAGCACTGACACTGGAGACTCCTTCCTTAAATGTTAAATAAACATCTCCTTACAGAAAACGTTACCATATCAACGACTTCCCGTCTATTATTTGTCGTAGATTATGTGGATTATTACGTCCGCCGTACAAGCTCCTGTGAATGAGCTGTTACTATAGTAACAAACATCTTCTGACCAATCAGAGTTGAGAATTCCACAACACTGTGGTATAAAATACAGATATTTAAAAAAGTTTCTGATTTTTAAAATGCAAAAAAAAAAAAAAAAAAGACAATGATATATCATGTCCACCTCACACACACACACTTTGAAAAATCATTTCATTCTTATTTAAATGTTGATTTGAAAAATTGTGCTGTACTGAAAAAAATATTCACATTTGAAGTGCTAAAAAAAAAAAAAAAAACGTCTGAATGTCACGTTAGCTGTGTGAACCCTGCTACAAACACCAACGTCACGTCAATGTCACATGGAGGTCGTAAGGATAATTTGTTATTGCTGTGTTATACTCATTGTTAATCAGCTTTAAAGCAATTTACTGTTTGTCTGTTGACTGTAAAATCCTGGAAAATGTTTTTGGAAAAATCTCTGGAATCTATTCCTTGCTAAAAAAAAAAAAAAAAAAAAAAAAGGTTGGTTTAGTTTGATCTTTGTGTGTCGTCGTGCTGTTCTGGGTGTGTGTTACATTACTGTTGTTGCTACTGTCCATAAAATTCCTACTTAATCATTTTGTTTTATTAATGTATTATAATGTTTAATTAACTAACATTTTAAGACACCAAATCTGTCTGAACAAAATGTTTAATATATGTTAATGTTTCCACGTAATTATTAAAACCAGCAGCACCTCGGTGTGTATTAGTCCCCTATAGCAACGTTCACCTTAGTGTCCAGTACTTTAACTGCCAAAGCAGAGCGAGGAGAGTCTAAGTAAGGCGTGTGTGTGTGTGTGTGTGTGTGTTGTAGTAAGGCTCAGATATACCTGTCTGGTCAGATATAACATGTCTGCAATAAATTTATGCTTGGTTGACAAACAGAGTCTGCATTTCAACATGTTTTCTTTGTTCACGTGTTCTCATTTTGGACAGAATTTGTGTTTATATATTACAAGTGTTCACTCTTAACTGTTCTTTGGTTGTCCCTCTTGGGGAACCCTTAAGGGTTCTATGTAGAACGCTACATATATAGAGAGCACTTTTCTATCGGAAAGTTACAATTTTAGGGGAATTTTAAAGAAATAAAACACTTGGTGGAGTGCTGTTATTGGAAAAATAGTCAAGAACAGGGTAATGTGATGAAGCCAGACCCTGAAGTTGAGTATTTTCCTATAACAGAACATCCTGAAGAGTCTTACTCCTCTCACACCACAGCAATTTGCCAACACGAATTTTTTATTTATTAAAAAAAACATCCCTTCATAACTTTTACCCATTTCTAGTTACATTCACTGCTGGGAAATTTGAGTTAGTTTTGATTATCACTTTCTTTAAAGCACATCTAAACATTCGTTTATGTCCCACCAGTATCTCTTTTTTTCTTTCTTAAAATTAATAAGACAAAAAATTTCAGATTGTTGTGTCACTGAGAAACAGCTCCTCTGTCCTGAAGATATCAGAAAACAGGCTTTACAGCCTTACCTCTGAAACTGGAGACTCCTTCCATAAGTGTTAACTAATCGATATACGTCTCCTCCCAGAAAATGTCACCATATCAACAATGACACACGTTTTTAATCCGTTTATGTGAAGCGTCCACTGTACAAGTCCCTACACACTACAGAAACAACAGCGCGTTAGATCAAGTGCATTAATATTTCCTTTTTAACCTTCTGTCAGAGCTGCTGTTATAGAAAATTAATCAACACCTTCTGACCAGTCAGATTTGAGAATTCAGTAGCGCTGTCGTATAATAGGAAATAAAAAAAAAGTTCGTACTGGAGGGTTAAGAGGAAATAAGAGGATTAAAAAAAAATTTGTATTAGTGTAACATGTACATTAAATCACTCATTTCTTTTAAAGGGTCAGTCAGTTATATTCCAGAAAAATGAATATCCAATTCTGGTGAGGAAAAAAAAACAACATTTCTATCAAACTAGCAAAACACTTGTTTAACAGAGTGCAGTAAATGTTTTAAAGAGATGTTATATTAGACAGGAAATCCTTTCCAAGCCTCCAGGTGCTGAGAGAAGAGAGCGGCAGATTCCCTGGCCGTGTCCAGCTGCTTCTCGCACCAGTGGATCAGAAAGTCTCGCAACACACTCACACGTGCTTTAAGGTACCAGTCGATCTAAAACAGAATGAGATCGAAGAATCATTTCAGAAAAATGAATAAAAATGACTATATAACCATACAAACACACACACTTCCCCAAGATTCACTTAGAATAAACATATAAGGGCAGATGTTGAATTCAGTCAAGAAATGTTTACGTGAAAATACGTATATAAATATGTTGGATCTCGTGTCTGTCTCATCTGCGTATGTTTACTATTCCAGGCTGTAGTTCTGAATTCACATTTTAAACCGGATATATACATTAAGTGGACAACATGGTGCCATTATTTCTCATTTGTGCAGTTTTGGAGCCTAAATTTGGTCAAATTCAAGTATGCACACTAAATAACCCCATAAATTATTATAAAATGTAGCTAGTGTTAGCTACTTTGGTTTATGCCATCATATCATTTCGTTTATTCACACTGGTTTGCCAGTTATAATATCAGTACAGCGAAGTAGCTTAGAAATCAAAATGAGGAAAAACTGTAAACAACGCCTCATCAAATTACTCCTATAAAACGCATTAATCGTAAGCAAAAATATTGAGGTTAAAAAAACAAAAAAAACTAAAATAAACTGAACTTGTAAAAATAAATATCAAATAAATAATTTGTGGAGATGTAACTTAATGTACATTTGGCTCATTTTCCATTCACTTCCATGAGAATGGGCGGAGTTAAAAATTGTACTGCAGCCAGCCACTAGAGGGCCTCAGAGACTTTTCGGCTTCACTTTTCCACCCCATTACAATCTATATAATATATGTTTTAAACACACACATACATTAAATTGTTTATTGATTTATCAAGTTCAACAACTGGCCTTAGACTTCTATTATAAGTGGCTTCATTAGCTAATCATAACTTCATTAGCTAGCCTAGTGAAGGCAGGGCGAGTAATATCTCCAATATATTGCCCTAAAATATTGCCTAAATGACAAGGCTGAAAAGTAGTAGCTAATATGACGAGCTAGTTAGCTAGTTACGAGCATTAAAGGAAATGAATGAGCATACAGTATGTTCACGTAGCACATCATATTTGCGACCTCGTCAAAAAGTCAGTACATTGTTGACCAAATTTGCGTAATAGATATTCGAGTCAGGTTAGTGTCTTTAGAATGAAGGTCAAAGCAAAAGATCTAGACGGCAAAATGAATTCCTTACCTCTTCCTTCGCCACTGATGAGATGAGATCAAACTCCTTCTGTGTAATTTTTTGAACTTTGTCCATCTACAATATCACACAGAGAACATTAATGTACACTGTTTTTACATGTTTAAACATTTAACTCCTCTTGGATGGTTGGTTTCAATCATATAAGTTGGTATTTATGAAAAAAAAAAAAAAACACTTTGTTAATACATTTTGGCTAAAGTTATATTTTGTGATGTAGCAAAATAGGCTCACATATTTAGCCACAAAACTTCCATGTTAAGCTAGCTAGCTACTTGGGTATTGTAAGTGATGGACAAAATGATGATTGTTTTACTGTTAAGACCCTAAAGTTGAAACACTTTTAACCCATCATGTAAGATACGCAAATTAGCAAAGTATCATGTTGCATGACAATGTGGTACTTTGCTAAGCTAGCTACTTGGGTAATGGTAGCGCAGCACAAAACTGTGATTGCTTTGGTAACGTTATATTTTAACATGTTTGGCTGCTGTTAAATAGAACATCAAGACCTTGTTTTCACCTGAAACAAACATACAGCAGTTAGCTAGCCTGCTAGCTGTTTCGGGTGCCAGGAGGAAAAGTGGGCGTTTCCAAATTTGTTTATCATGCGTATTCATAGTTCCAGGCATTTGAGAAGAGTGTACAGATGTTTTTTTCAGATCGTATTAAAATATATTGAACTAACCATTATTTTCTAGGGATTATTATACATACGTGTGTGTGTGCGTGTGTGTGTGATTATGTACGTGTACGGTTTGTTATACTCACAACTTCTTTCTTATTGGGTTTGGCTTTTTCTGCGTTCTTACTGATGATTTCCAGTTCTACTAGTTTACAGGTTCTTCTGAACAACATCTCCTGCAAAAACAAGAGAAAAAAATGAACCAAACCACTTAGTTCTCACACGAGGCCATCTCACACACCTCTAACACAAAAACGTCTCATATCACAACACAGGAGTTTAAATCTAACCCTCTTGAAATGGTGTTATACTTAAACGTACACTGGTCAGTACTTAATGCTGAATTCTGCATTCTGATTGGTCAAAAAGTGTTCATTCATATTCTAGGTATTACATTATTGTATTAATGTGCTGGTTTCTATAGTAATAGCTCATTGATGTAGACTTCTATGACGGACGCACAACATAAAACATATTGTTGACATTTATTTAACCTTTATGGAAGGAGTCTCCAGTAACAGTCAGATGTTTTACGACACGGTATAGCAGAGTTTATGCTTTCCGGATTCTCTGAATCGTGACAAGCTGCGTTTTTTGTTTTTTTTTAAATCTTAAAAACATCAATAGAAAAATAAAAAGGGTGGTAAGAGAACGATTTTTACAGCTACTATAACGTAAGTAACTTTTTAAAATTAAATGTAACTGTAAATGGATAAAAATGACGTGTGATGTCTTTTTTTTAAATAAACAAAATTTGTTGTCATATTGCTCTGGTATAAGAGGAATAAATCACTTCAGGACGTGCTGTTATAGGAAAATAAGCAACTTCAAGGTTGCTGCTTCATCACACCAAGCTGTCGCTGATTATTTACCTATAACCACACAACACAGACTGTGTTACACTTTACGTAGTGTTTTTCATTGAAGGACACGCACTCTTTTTGCCTCCTGGTAGCGAGACTCGAGATCCAAACCCAACCCCAAGGTGCACACGTCGTTCTCAGACACTTTGTCAAGATTTCTCTGGAAACAAATGAAAAAAACAAAACAAAAAAATAGATAAAATACAATCTAATGCAATCATTTGTGAATTATTTATTTTCCTGTGCCGCTGACGTCTTCCTTACTTTCACTGCATCCATTATATCCGACAGCTTCAGACAAATCCTGAGACAGGTTTAAAAAAAAAAAAAAAAAAAAAAAAAAAAAAGAGAGAATTTATATCACGGAAAAAAAAAAACCACTCGCTCACCCTTAGAGCTGCAAATTGATTGCGTAGAAATTCAGAATTTTATGAGACAGGTTTCAAGACAGAAATGCTGCTTTATTAAATATTAACATCACAATATGGCAATAAAAAACAAACTTCTCTTTATTAAATAATATCCTGGTATTAACACTACACTTCTCAATATTTGAATCCAGAGATCCAGATTTCTGAAATAACAGTCTGTGACTTTTACATGATGTCAATACTATTTTGTCTCTGTTATGTAAATATGAAGAATTAAAAAAAGGCAAAAGAAGTTATTCTGTATGTATGTAAGACATTGTTTCTAAGATTTGGCCCTGATCAGTGTCCTAATGACGCTCACTGTGAAAACACACACTTACTTGGAGAAGACCACAGCAGAAGGATTGTCCTGATTAACACAGAGATGTAATGAAGTGGAGAAATGGCCACATGCCAAAGCAAGTCCTGCAAACACACACACACACACACACACTATACTGCGCTGCACTTTTTTCCTCTGAACTTTGATCATACATGTGGTGTTACAGGAAGTGAAAGGAAGTTAAGATTCTTACTTTGCTTTGTCAGCACAACCTCGAGGAATTTCTAATGGAAATCACATGATATTAAATTCAGAAAAATGAAAAAAAAAAAAACAAAAAAAAAAAAAACTCATGAACGATAGAGCAATCAGGGCGAAGAAATGAAAGCCTGAACCTCTGTGGTAGCTTTAAACAGGGCAGTTAGATGTGTGTTGCTTTCTCTCTCGTTGTGAAAGAATTCGTCCACATCCTGAGGAGACACACCGGGTTAATAATATAACCATGGTTCAGTACACATTATGTTTTTATTGATGTCTTTTTTTTTCCACAAATACGCACCTTGTGACCTTCCTTCCTCATTTCCTCCATGGCCTGACTGAGGCGGTCGAAGATGCCCTTTTTGCTGCGCTGTTTACCGGCCGACTGCGAGATGTAAACAAAAATGACCAAAAATACAGCAAGAGCACATCATAGATTACACATAATTGCATGGCGTGTGTTAGTGCTGTATAATAACAGGGTAACAGGGAGAACGCTTCTCTGTTGGGCCACTCAGGAGCCCTTTTATTGAAATTATTGAATATGTTCATGCCCAAAACATGATGTTTTCGATTTCCATGAGTCTCAAAAGGACTTCGATTGGCTACCGCATACAGTACACTAATTAGGGGTTTAGCCTTACTATGTGTGGGGTTAAAAAATATGAAATTTTGCTTAATATTAGGCAAATAATTCAGAATGAATCTGAAACATTATAGTTTGTGACGGATTTATGATCCGACTTGCTTTTCTTAAACTGCAAAAATATTTTAGGATGTGAAATTATCTTGAATATACGCACATTTATTTACGTGCATTTAACTGCAACATGATTATGAAACAAATACAAAATTAATAAATATTTCAAGTTTAAAATTCTTATTCTTATTCTACTTGATAGATTTAGGTGATTTCAAGCATTAGTTTTACTTCTTTCTAGAAATAATTTGGCAATAGAAGCTGGAAATGAGGTTTAACAATCTTATATTTGTGTTCTAATGATAGCATAATAAGAATTATTAGATAAATCTGCATTTATACCAGATATTTTTAGGTAGGTGATGTAAATGCTGTACCTCTGTGCTGCTGAGGAAGCTGTGCAGCAATTTGCTTTTTCCCAGGATGCTGTGTGCTGCCACCTGCTGCAGGTAAAACTCTAAAGCCCTACAGTAAAGCTGCCAGTTATCTCCCAGAGCCAGGAAGCCTACACACACACACACACACACACACACACACACACAATATACCAACACATTATCAGCTGTCAATCAATCATAGGTTATAACACATTTACACCACAAAGCTGTTGAATTCTGGATTCTGATTGGCCAGATGTTGCTGATTAATTTTCTATAACACCAGCTTGGACAGCAGTTTTCATACGTTATCATATCTATAGTAAAAATTTAGACAAGAATCTGTATGCCAGAGGCTCTACACAATCTACGACTAATAATAAACAAATTAAAAGCATGTTATTTAACATTTATTTGACATTTAGTGAAGGAGTCTCCAGTGCCAGTGCTGTGTAACAGTCAGCAAGTTTTTCAGTAACATGACGAGCTGCGGTTTTTTTTTTCTTATAAATGTCAAGAGAGAGAAAAAATGAGAGGCTTAAACAGAGTTATAGCTGCGATAACATAAGCGAGAACATGAGCTAATCTGTTTCATAAATGTTTCCACAATATTAAATGTAACTATAAATGGATAGAAATGATGTGTCGTGTTTTAATACGTTGGTATAAGCACTTCTGGATGTGTTGCTGTAGGAAAATATTCAACTTCAAAAGTTGTAACATTAAAGTTGTTGATTATTTTCCTATTTCCTATAACTTGTTGTCAGACATACCCAGCTGTTTCAGTGCTTTAGCCTGTGTGTGTGAGCTGGAAGGCAGAGGTTTGGCTGGCAGAGGAGGAAACTGTGGGGGGGGGGCAAAAATGACAAAAATATCATGGCTCAATTCTTGATGGCATTTTTACAATTCACAAAATGTATCGCGATATAAAGGTTTATGTTAGTGCTGCATTTAAAAAAAAATGCTGGATTTATTCAAAGTCTACAAAATTAAATTAGTTATTAAAATTAATTCTTTTATTTTTGTTTAAAATAAATCTTAAAATTATTATTTAACACTGAAAACGAGAAAAAAAACATCTCAATTTGATCATTTTCCAATTTTACAGATTAAATACAAAATTTTACAAAATCACATCATCAGTCAGTTTGTGCATGATTAAAAAATACTTTTATTTTAAAAAGTTAAATAAAAATATATTGCAGAAAAGTATATTGTGACCTAATTTATCATGATATCGAGATGATGTTTCATCACATCACCCAGCCTTACTATAATATACAAATTAACGATCATCTCAGTTCAATAATTTACTGTACGTAGATAAAATAGGCAGCGATGAAGTGGTTCAGAGAAGAATTCACGCACTATCACTCCGTGGAGTCCAGCAACGTCGTCCTGAGCGAAAAGACTCTGCTGCAGCCAGTCGAAATCCTCGTATGTCCTAAAGACGCAGATCCCCTTACTGCTGTTCAGCTGAAAAAGCAGTGGAGAAAAGAAAATAATGAATTTTTTTTTTTTTTTTACAACTATGTAAAGTGTAAAGTGACTAGCAGACCTTCTGAGATGTGATGGCGAAGGTCAGCGTATCTCCGTCCTGCGTGACATCGGTAATCTTGATGCTGTTAGCATTCACGTTCGGCGCTGTCTGATCGTTTGATCCATCCTACAACATTCACACAGAAATATATCCCAGTTTATATACAAGCTACACAAAGGTATTAAATGTGATGTGTCAAGTTTTACAGTACAGTCAATTCCAGAATTACTGACACCCTTGAAAGCACAAATCAGTAACGCGTGCAAGAAGTGACACTTTTTAAACATATAATGGTGCTGTATTGTTATATTTTAAAATTATTGGCGTCCCTCTGATAAGTCCATCTTTTCAAATTGCTGCTCATGCTGCATAACACAGTCAGAAGAAAGCGCTATCTGCCCTCTTCCACATACACGAGCTCACAGATGCCTGCAATTGGTTAGTGTCGCTATGATTGACAGAAGAAACAGAGTGTGCCCTTCCCATCCACAGAGCGTGTCCAATTTCACTCCATAGACTCTCAGCCATGGATGGCTGGCTCACTAGGTTCATGGTTGAGGTTGGTTTCAAGAAACTACAAGACTTAAATCTTGAAAATCTTAACCTCCCTGCAGAGGCAACTAGATTTAGGGGAAAAAAATATTCTTGTACTTTGTGGAATCGTACACATGTGCAACCTTATGTTTGATCAAAGGCAACAATAGAGTTTCTGGAGACTGGGAGAGTAGTAAGTAATATTTTTTCAGAGATAATTTACATTTAGGGGTGCAGAAAAGTTTGGCACACAATTCTGAGAGGAAAAAAAAAAGTGATTTTTGTTAGATGAAGTTTTTTTTTTTCCATGTAATATTTAGTTTATGCAAATATTTTTGCCCAGTCTCTTGTAGGGTGCCAATAATTAAGAAGTTGGCTGTAGAAAAAGACTGTACAAGTACAAAAAAAAAAAAAAGCCAAAATATTAAAATGTTATCTGGACAAGCACAGAAATCATGTGATCAAGTAATTCATAAAATAAAATTAGCTAAATTAGCTAAATAACTCTATAATTCAGCCAAATATTTAATTATTGTGTTTTTTTTGTCCAGTGCCTTTTCATGTGGCCCTAGAAACTCACTTTACACAAAGCTCATATGATTAAAACAAGTAATAATCACTCACCATCATCTCCTGAATTTTTTAGTGCAGAACTTCAGACAAAACGTCCCTCAGAAAACACACAAACACACTGAACCTAACGCTCAGGACGTGTCCTTTATGTGCTGCCTGAACAAATCCTCTCTTCACATCTTCTCGTATAATTGTTTATTACTCTCTGTCCACCTCTCACACACAGTCCCGCATAAAAACTGCCCACATGCACAACTGTGGAAAGCAGGATATCCTGTGAGTCAAAGGTCACAGCAGTCCCGTGATCAGCTTGCGAGAAGCCTGCAGTTTATCCTAGCGGTTTTAAAGCAGGAACGAGTGTTAAGTTTGTGTGATCTGTGTACATGTGTGTGTGAAAGAGAGAGAAAATTACACAATGTGTGTGTGTGTGTGTGTGTGTATTCATTTTAAATGTGAATTGCAGGAGATAAATCTCACACACACACACACACACACGGGTTAACCATAACCACTGAGTGACTACCTCCTACATATCAGGTGCTTCTTGTAAACTATGGACAAAGTACTGGAATGCTACTTTCACTCACACACACACACACACACACACACACTCTCACTTCAAGTTCATGGTAGAAAAGCTTAGCTTAGTTGCTTTTTTCAATTTAAGGTTGTAGTATATGCAGATGCTTACAGTAGGTTTGTTTTTTTCCCCCAGTATGATTAACAACTATCAATGATTTCCAGATCAACAAATCAAAATCTTATTCAAAATTAAGATTCATTTAATCATTCATTCTCCTTCCACTTTTCCTAGAGAAAGCTCCTCAGCCTAACAGAGTAAGCCTAGCAACATCATTTTTGCTGTATGTGCTCTTTATTCTTAAATAGACATTGTCACAAAGCAGCTTTACAGAAATCCAGATATAGATTTAGACCCATAATGAACAAACCAGAGGCAACAGCAGTGACGAAAAACTTCCAGAGACGACATGAGGAAGAAACCTTGAGAGGAAGCAGACTCTTCTGGGTGACACTGAATAATAAGATTCTAAATAATTCTTCTTCTACTATATTATACTGCAAAGTCAAACAGTACTGTGTGTTGAAAGGATGCTTCGTCCACAAAACTGAGCTCCTACGTCCTGTAGACCTGATCGTTTTTTTCACTCTTGTGCTTTGTCTATTACTCATGAATAAGAAGCCAACTCTTCCTTAAGCTCCTCCACCAAGGGTAAGGTGGTCACCATGGCCTTCAAACTTGGAGGTTCTGATTTGCATCCCAGCCGCGGTATGATGGGACATTGTGTGCTTGCTGCCCAAGTGGCATTACACCTAGCTCTAGTCTTTTTTGTATTCATTATGGTGGTCTTGAGGATGGATCTTTATCTGACCACTCCCCTCAGATTTGTTCATCAAGTATGGCCAAGCTCAGCAAAGCCAAAGAGGTCTTCATGAAGGAGACAGCCTGGAGAGATGAGAAGCTCAAACAGCAGGAGAACGAGCTGCATTTCCTCAAACAGGAGGTTGGAGAAGGTAACCATCAGGAGAGACAGTTACACCTTCACCTGACTGATATCGTGTCCCACCAGTAGAAAGGAATGATGCGGAACGTGACCAATGAGAATGAAGAACTGCTTCTTCACCAACATCCAACCAATCAAGGAATCTGTTTGTTTGTCAATCACGTTGCCTGCTAATTCAGTAAGCTCCTTTTTTGGCTACTAAGTAGCACAACAGAAAAGTGTTCGGCTTACTATCAGGAGATTGCGAGATGGAATCCTGGCGCTGCGAGAAATAGCAAAGGTATAGGAGCAAAACTGGCCGTGCTTTCAGGGGCATGCTTTGTCATACTTTCTCTCCCCTGTCAACCACACTGACATCTGTAAGCTCATGTATGTGGAAGAGGGCAGATAGCACTTGCCTCTGAGCATGTTATGCTGCACTGGGAAAGATATGGAAATTGACTTCAAGTGCCCCACCCTCTCCAGGTGGTAGATGTCATGCGATAGTGGGAGAGACCAAATTGGGAGGAAAAAATACATGTAATAAATAAATAAAAAGTTACACCAGTAGTTAAGTTAATCAAGCTAGCTATGCATGGAACAGAAAAGGACAAGAGGACAAACATCTGTCAAATGAGACGTCGTCGTTTCCCTTTTAAATCCAGTAAACTTCCAGCTATATTACTCTTCACTGCATATAAATCTTAAACCTTTGCATTATTGAAGGTTTAACCTAAACAAGATTCTACTCATCTTCTGCCCCGACTCAAAGCCAGGCCCACTTCAGTCGACTTTTATCCAAGGTTTGTTTATTGTTTGTGTAATTACAAATATTAATTTTGCATTTGTTTCTTATTATTTTATTATTTATTGACATTTGTTTTGCAGACAGGTGGAGTAATTATGTCACTTGCTACACTCAAAAATACTTCCTTATAGAAAACACCTGTGTCCTCCTAAAAAGCCTCCTATTTCTTCTCTCCTTCATTCCTCCGAAAGCGTTTTAATTAGGAATCCTGAAAGTTGGTTGACTTCCAGTTCACGGGCCAAAGCAGGTAGTATTGAGGAATAAAGCAGGTGTCAGAGTTTTGGGAGCAAGGCTTGGGAGTAACTAAGTAATGTACTCTTTAGTAGTATACATATTATACAAGAGCCATTCGTCTTTTATTCACAGATGAAAGACATTTAGGATTCAAAACCAATCATAAATGCGTCAATAAAAATGCTTATTTGCTTACTTATAGTTTTAGCCTGGCAGTGAGGTCCAGATCTAAAAACATCTAAAATTGCAGAGATCCACCAAAACAGAATGAAAACAGTTCATTCAGTCTTATTTTAAGAAAGGAGTCTGGTGGAGTTTAGTCAAGTGAATAAATGTGACTCGAATCAAAACCGAGACTGCGTAATAAGGATTAGACTGGGTTTAAAGTTTAAACAGAATTTTTGTAGAAGGATAAAAGGGCGTCCAGATCGTGAGTATGTGCAGATGGTGCTTGTGATGTTTGCTGAGGCTGTGAGAATGAGGACTGGTTTGTAAAACATGTGCGTGTGTTTTGAGTTTGTCTTTCTGTGCCATCCTGATCTGATCCCCTGTGCGCCTCAGACCATTTGAAAGTAGGTTTCCCTTTGCCCCACCCTTCCTGCGTAGACCTGCCACGACCGGCTGGTCTCTGGTCTCCGAAGTACGAAGAGGGCGGGGCAAACTCAGTATCCCTCTCCTCCCGTCTCCGAGT
The DNA here is from genome assembly GCF_027358585.1 of Pangasianodon hypophthalmus. Classification (NCBI taxonomy): domain Eukaryota; kingdom Metazoa; phylum Chordata; class Actinopteri; order Siluriformes; family Pangasiidae; genus Pangasianodon; species Pangasianodon hypophthalmus. Next base: position 2,771,821 of record NC_069711.1, on the reverse strand, counting down.
CGTCCACTGACCCCAAGAGAACTCTGTATGGAGAAAGCAGAGACAAGTGCAGGAGATGATTACCTAAGAGTCTTTAATCCAGGGGTTCAGAATTGGACATTATGAATTTTCCACGACCCCAAGCCTTAGAATTTTGGTTTGTCCTCATTGCCTAGTGAAAAATTCAATATTCGATAAATATTTATTCTTATTTTTGTATTCATTTTCTTGGCTTATGTTGTTCTACTGAGTCAGAGTCAATGATGTTGTCAAGGAACTAGTGGAGTTAGATGGATGGAGAAATTTTTCCATTTTTAATGCTGACCTCCTCCACTATTACAGCAAGTCAAGACAGCTAGAAACACTAAAATAACACGTACACTCTTCATTTAAATGTGGCTGGTTTGATGCGACTCATTCACAATATTAGCACACAAAATCCATTTTAGTTACAGCAATATTCAGAATATTAATTTGTAAAATAAATGAATAATACAAAAGAGAAGATTGTAAATCCTGTAAATCAATCAAGACCCCTGCTCTAATCAGAGAGGATAAATCATGAATATATCATATATCACATTATACACAGTAGCATGAGCGTGATTGTGTTACCTTTTCCTCTGTCCCACTCTCTGACGTGTGGCACTCCCGGTCTCGAGTCTTTTCTCTCCTGAATTTCAACCTCCACCTTTTTGACTGCAGCTTCAGCAGGAGGTGGAGGTCCGATCACATCCTCAGGCTCGTCCTCAGCCTCTTTAACGGCTCCATCAGGCACGGGAGCTGCAAATATTTAAAAATCAGTCAGAGTCATGCAAACAGCAATGCTCCAGTGTTATTCAACCTGATCTCTGTCTATTGAAATTGAACCATGGACAAGAATTTCAACACACACAAGCAAAAAACTAGGACAAACATTTCTTTCCCTTAGTACAGCATCGCATCACATCACAGTGATGATATGCTGAAAATCACTGAAGTACCTTCTTCCTCCTCAGCTCCTGGCTCCATCTTGCTTTTCTTCATCTTCCTCATTTTCACTTTAGCCAGTCGAGCCTCGAGCAGAGCTTTCCGTTTCTCCTTCAGTTGCTCTCGCTTTGTGCGTTGATCTGCGGTCTATAGAGAGGCCAAAAACAAGATCAGATTCTGATATATCGGACAAATAGCCTGCGTCTGAACACACAAGGGATGTGACTGCAGTTCACACTGCACATAAATTAACGCTGTGGTTTCAAGTGCAAGTTCTGACTGCACCAGATATTTCACATTAGATAGAATGATGCGCTTTAAATGCAAAGAAATACTCCTCTTAATACTTTAACTTCAGACTTCTAAATCATTAATGGTGTTCACTCTTACTGCTAAATTGCAATAAGTTCTCAGTAAAGATGCACTAATGAGAGCTGAGCAGTTCATCCGTGTCCTTCAAGAGTGTCTTTCTCACCTGGTCTCTCAGCATATCCAGAGTTTCCCTTTGCTTTTTGCGCTGGTCTTCCTCTTGAGAAAAAGCATAATACCCAACACCCAGCTCTCTGGCCTCTAAAACACACACACACACACACACAATTTATAGCTACCTCTCATTAATGGGCAATGAGACAATGATATACTGGTATTAATAAAACACTGGGAGACATTCGCCAAATCCTGGTTCTACTGCACAAACTTAAAATATTAATAGTTTCTGCTTCTTTGTGGTTTTCTCCAGTCACGGCCTCGTAAAGAGTAGTTTACGCTTTTGGCACTGAGTGTCAAAACCAGCCTCGTGCTTCACTTTATCTAAAATCACTACACACAATGATGTGACGTGACGTGACAAAGCAGTGATTTTGAGTAATAATGGTCACATTCTACCTATGTGAATGATCTCCATCTTCTAGATTAGTATACAGTAAATCATTTAAAACGTTAGTTAATATTAATACCTAATGTTAATACCACAATGTTGTTGAATTCTCATATCTAATTAGTCAGAAGGTGTTGATTATTTTTTCTATAACAGCAGCTCCGAGAGGTTTATATCAATGCGCTCGTTTTAACACGGTTTCCATAGTGACAGTTACAAAGCCACTCTTCACTTAAACGAATTAAAGACGTGTAATCCTTGTTTTCTGCAAAGAGTATCATTTGTGTATCATTTGTGTATCATTTAAGGAAGGAGTCTCCAATGTCGGCGCAAAATATGGGGTAAATATGAGGTTAATATATTTTTGCGATATCTTCAGGATGACTCTCTCGTCTCACGGACTTTCCACGACCCTAAACGCAGCTAATAAAAGATATAACGTGTGTCATTGTTTAATATATAAAAATTTGCAAATTGCTGTGGTACAAGAGAAATAAAGCACTTCATGATGTGCTGTTTTAGGAATATAATCAGCTTGGTGGTGATAACAGCAACTCTGCTTCACCTCTCACCTTGATCTCGGATGTTTTCATAGTGAATGGGTCCTACAGGTCTCTTCATCTGTTCTTCTTCCTCCCTCTCCCACTGCTCTCTCTGCATCTCTCGCCTCATGTCTTCAGACAACAATGTCCTGTCAGCTCCGACCACTCTATACACACACACACACACACACACACACACACACCAACTTATACATAGTGCATAATATACTATATTATACGTGTATGTAAACGAAACTAGACAATGAATAGGTCGTGTACCGCTTGCCCTGTAAATCTTGGTCCATTTTCTGAAACTGAGGTAAATCTTTTCTTAAACACTTCCTTGATCGGCCCAGCGCATCAACATAGTCCACCCTGAGAGAAAGAGAAAGAGAGAGAGAGAGACAAAGGGAGAAAGAAAGAGAGAGAGGCAGGCAGACAGACAGGTACAGACAGAGAGAAAAGAAAGAGACAGACATGCAGACAGAAAAAGAGAAAGAAACATACACACACATATAAGAAGAGAGAGAGAGAAAGATGGAGAGCAAAAAAGAGATAGACATGCAGACAGAAAAAGAGAAAGAAACATAAATGTCATAGAGAGAGAGAGAGAGAGAGAAAGAGAGAAGGAGAGAGATAGACATGAAGACAGACAAACAGTTAGATGGACAGATAGACAGACATAAAGAAAGACAGAGATAGAGAAACAGAGAGAGAGAGAGACAGACAGACAGACAGATAGGTACATAGAAAAAAAAACAGAGAGAAAAGAAAGAGACAGACAAGCAGAAAGAAAAAGAGAAATAAAACATACACATACATATTATAAGAAGAGAGAGAGATGGAGAGTGAAAAAAAAGAGATAGACATGCAGACAGACAAAGAGAAAGAAACATATAAATGTCATGCAGTGAGAAAGAGAGAAGGAGAGAGATAGACATGAAGACAGGCAAACAGATAGATGGATAGATAGATAGACAGACAGAGATAAGGAGAGAGGGATAGAGAAAGCAAAAGCATACTTAGATCTATAATTCCCTGTTTGTTGTATATATTTGTTATGATATATGTTTTTATATATATATATATATATATATATATATATATATATATAAAAAATATTGCTGGTCTCTGGCTGTACCATTCCTCGTCGGCGCTCTGTGGGGGTGGGACGGGGACTTGCGTGTCCGATCCTTCTCCATCTCTGTCTCCTGTTTCAGCCTCTCTGCTTTGTGCCATTCTCTTCTGCTCTATTATCTTCTGCGTGAAGTCCACCAGGTACAGACTTTCTGTCTCCTCATCTACACGACAAAAACAGAATAATGTTACTCCACTATTAAACTAATATTGATTACAAATAAAAAATTCCACACTCCATAATTATTCCCAAATACAGAATTCCAGGACCTGGAAAATCTCCTTTAGTCATCTGTTCATAGAGGCGTGCTTTCTCCTCCAGCTTCTGCCTGAGAGAATGTGAGCGAAGAGAAATATCATTATGAATAAAGGAAGAACAGGTACAGTCAGACAAAGAGGAGAAGAATAAAATAAGAGAGGAATACAACACTTCAAAACATGCTGTTATATGAAAATAATCAACTATGGTGTAGTAACAGTGACTCTGCCTTAATCACACTAGCCTGTTGTTAATTATTTTCCTATAACAGCACAACATGGAGTGTGTTATTCCTTACTAACGCTCCTTTTTTACTCTAGTTTCGTTCGATTATTTCCAGTGCGTTTTTGAGTCAGTCTAACCTTGATTTGTCTAAGTTTTGTTCCTCCTCTGCTGTTTTCTCGACATCTTTCTGAGCACGTGCAGTCACTCCTTGGTTCTGTTTACTCCATACACTCGGTTTCTACGCATCACACACACACACACACATCATCAACAAATCAATAAAATATTATACAAGCAGCAGATTTTATTTTGATTTATTTTTTAAAATTACTGCTTATTTACCTTTGTATGGATGTGTGATTTGGATGTAGTGCCTGCATCCTGAGCAAGTTTTTCCTGCTTGAATGCCTCTTGCTTCCTATAAAGCTCTGCTTTCAAATCAACCAGCTAAAAAAAATATATATATATATATACATATTTATAAAATTATAATACAAGGGACTGTCAATAAATATTTATACAGTGGTAGTATACATGTATACATTTAGATTATGTATTTTAGCCCAAAATGACTTGTAATTAATCTGACACTGGGTTTAAAGTGCTAGAATGTAGGAATTAACGTTTAATATTAACAACAATAATAATAATAATTTACTTTTAATAATAATAATTTACTTACTGTTACTCAGAAAACAAAAACAGCAGCTAGCCACTTTTTAGCAAGCGAGCTAATGGAATTAAAGTATTAAAAAATGAACAATTCCTGCAGCATTCAGCAGTTAGAGAGAAATAAATTAAAATAAGAGAATGTTCAATACTCACTGACGAAGCTGTGACTTTATATTGTTTTTTCTTCTTATCCATTTTAAGTTATCTTACACTACAACCGGCTGTGTTCATGAAGCTTCACAAACACGCCGCCATTTTGAAAAATTCAGATGGGAAGAAGTGGAGTGAGCCTGCGCGCGCCCTCTACTGCTGCGGAGACTTCTTTTTCTTCTTAATTATTTACTTATTATTATTATTATTATTATTATTATTGTTTTTAATTAATGAAGAGGAAATATTTTACAAACCACATGGCAAAAACAACAAAAAGCATGAAGTCCAGGCATCATAGCAATTATACAAACAGAAAAAAACAAAAACCAAAAAATTCTATTCACGAAACAAAATTTTTTTCTAAGATTTTTGTTTGTTTTTCATCATTTTGATTGATTCTAAATAAATACATTTTTTTTGAAAGTTGTAAACCAGGGTAGGGACTTTGATTTGTGTATAAAAAAATTTCCCAATAAATTGTTAAAAATACGCAATAAATTGTTAACAAGAAGTTCTATATTTTTATCATCTATTAAAGGTACATTAGGTAAAATTATTATTATTTATTTTTTTTCAACATTAGGTCTCTAACAGTTAAGTGGGTTCGACACGTGAATGATTTCCGCCCATGTTGACGAAGCTCCGCCCTCAGGATCTTAGGTGGCCCATAAAATGACTGACAGGAAGCAATTTATATACACGGACATCAGTTTTCCAAGCAGGCTTTCTCAGCGAACTTAATAAACTTTTGCTAAGGTTACACCATTCCTACCTTCAAGAACGGTGGTGGTAGCATCATGCTCTAGGAATAGCCAGGGCAACATGGATGAAGCCAAATACAAGCAAATTCTTGAGGAAAACCTGCTCTAGTCAGCTAGAAATCTGTGTCTAGGGTGAAAATTTACATCCTAACAGGACAATGAACCAAAACACAGGAAAAACACCACAAAGGTTTGTGTTCAGGAAAGGCCGAGTCAAAGCCAAGACTTAATTTCAATTGAAAATCTGTGCCATGACCTGAAAACTGCTGTCTGCCAATATTCTCTGTCTAATTTGGGACAGTTGGAGAAAATTGCTGCACCTCTTGTCCAATATCGCTTTACATTTATGTATGCAACATTCCCGCAACGCTTATATGTGTTATGTGTTAAGAGGCAAGATCCTTTCCAAATAAATCTTTATCAAGAATTTCATAAGAACAACTTCAAAACCAATAGCTGAAACGTTTCAGGAGACTTTACACACCCGAATCCGTTAATGTGTGTACACGCTGAGTGAGATGGTTTGGTTCCCAGAGATGAGCAGTTGTTTACGCTCAAACAAACGTCATTATGTTCATCACGCCCTGTTTCAGGAAGAAATCTACTCACCTACACATTTATCTCCTCATCCAGTTATTGCTAATGCACACCTGGAATTTCACTGTGAACCCACCAGAAGAGCCGATATATCTTATCTTTAAACACACACACACACACACACACACACATACACACACACCTCAAATATTTAAACAACCCTGTTATTGTAGCACTGAAAATATTCAGTGCATTAACAGACAGGGATATTCTACAATGTTTGTTTTTTTACAGTCATCTTCTCGCTTTAGTCTCAGAGGTGATAAGCTTCAGCATATTTAAGAGGCGTGAGTGGATCAGACCAACTCATAACGCCGTCCTGACATTATCTGACTCTAGGTAAGACATCAAGCTTTCAGACATGTGTATGTGAAAATATATAGCAGATGCAGTAAATTCAGTGTGCTACAATTTGTGCAGTTCCTTTTTAGATTCTTGTACATATTTATGCTTTGATATATATTTTCAGTGGTTGTGATATTAGATGTGAGGATTCAAATCTAATACTTATCAACAGTTTGACAATGAAACTACTAGTGCTGAGCAATGCATTAGTTCAAGTTTAGGTCAGAGACAGTTGTACGTCGATATTGCTTGTTGTGAGGCTCGGGTACAGCTGTATAATACAAAAATATACATAAGAAGACAAGGGCGGAGGAGACGAAGAAAGAAATTATGTACAAATATAATATAAAGTCTGATAGACTGCTGGATTCATGATTTCTGCTTTTATTTTTTTAAAGTTTCCTCCTAATACCAAACAGAAAGGCTGTAACACACACCCATGTAAAGTCAGATCAGCAGCTGCATTTGTGATAGTCTTGTTATGGCCTTGATGTCTTTCCTTTGGTGTAATTTGTACTTTCTTTGGACAATGTGTCCTTTCTAGTTTCTCCTCCAAAGGCATTTTGCGGGAAAATAATGACCGGCTCATTCATGTGAGAGTTTTGTGAGAATTTTTTTTATGCATTTTTAAAATCATTTTTACTATTAATGCTAATAAGGATGTCTAAAATAGCAAGAAAACTGAACACAACGTTTGGATTTAAAATTTAAAAAGAATTATAGAAGTAGTCAAGAAAATGGGTTGATTCATTGAATTTTTTGACATTTATAATTTTTGATTTGATTTAGTAGAATAACTCTGACAAGACAAGGTGTTTATGAGCTCATGTATGTAGAAGAGGGCGGATAGCGCTTTCCTCCTAGTGTGTTACGCTGCCCTGTGACACAGCATGAGCAGCAGTTAGAAAAGATGCAGAGGCTGGCTTCACATGTCTCAGAGGAAGCACATGTTAGCCTTCACCTAATAGGTAGATTAGATTAGATTAGATTAAACTTTACTCTCATTGTACAATTATTAGAACAATGAAGTGCCTGAGGTGCTTGTGCCTTATTTTGAATTGTGTGTGGTTATTTAACTGGTTCTTATCCCTGTTGTTTTCACGTTGCTTTGGAGGATTTTTTTCTTTATTAATTGCCGCTGGTTTTCTTTCTGGTTTTACTCCAGATCCAGAGAGAGAGAGAGAGAGAGTGAGAGAGAGAGGGAGAGAGAGACTGACGCTCACCATGCTGTGTCACGGCCGCTTCGGTCATGCGATATTGCTCCTCTGTGCTTTTTCATTGTGGGCTGAAACTGCGATGTGTGGCTCCAGCTTCCTCAGTCCATCCCAGAGACCACAGGTGTGTGTGTGTGTGTGTGTGTGTGTGTGCAGGCATGCTTTTATATCTTGGTAGGGACCAAATTTCCCCAGAATAGCAACAATAACAGATAATAATATCTGACAGTTTTGAGCTTGTGGGGACATTGGCTGGTCCCCATGAGAAAAACTGCAATTTATTTAAAAACTAAAAACTTTCCTTTTGGTTAGTGAAGTTAAAGTTAGGGATAGATTTAGGTGAATCAATTATAGCATCTATTATTTACATGAATTATGTCAGAAGCAGGTCCTCACAAGGATAGAAAGACAAATGTGCGTGTATGCAATCACCTAAGACTTTATATCACCAGTTATATTTAGAGATGATGAAAAGTGTTTCAGTCGGTAGATGTGTGTGTTTTAGAATCGTGGAGACCGAAAGCCACCTCGAGTGGGACGGAGGACTGCAGCTGAGCTCGAGACTCCTCTTCCTTCCGAGGATAGGATCATGGTATGCAAACATTCAGGCGAGAAATAAAACCAAGAGCTAAATAAATGACATTAACTGACATTTCGATTCCTTCAGTGGTGCAAGAAGTACACACACCCTTACCCTAATAAAAACACTGGAAGTGTAAACGCTTAAATCCAACATTTTATTAGTTTTCAGTTAACCTTTAGTTCAGTCAATACAATATACATGCACATCCACAACACTGAGATAAAGTTAGCTTGAGAATGTGTTGTCACTCTTTACAACCAAGGTGAGCAGAAAAGCACCTCAGAATGAACTTTTTTCTTTTTTTTAATGTCTTTAGCTTTTATACTGTATGACATAACACACTTAAAACCACCTGTAAAGGGTGAAACTAGGTGGGAATTATGACGCTTTGATTTTTGGACATAATATAATAAATATTATATCTTAGCTTTTATTAAGTTTGAATTTCAAAAACTCGCATCATTGCTGTCATGTAGGTGCAACCTTTATGGTACATAGCTACAGCTGAGTGTAAAAGTTTGCACCCCCCATTCTTTTTGAATGGATCTCTGTACAATAAACATCTGAATATAAATACACATAGGAGGCCACTACTTATTTTTTTTTGGCAAGAAAACTTGCCAGAAAGGTTCACAGGGCATCTGGTTGATACCAGAGATGTGCATCTGGACCGGGATCCCGATAAATAAATCACGTGGGCATGAGCGAGTGGTCAGATATGAATCTTGAGGGACAAACAAAGAGCACATTCTGAGCTGTGTGATCAATTTACAGCATTCATTTATCCTTAGTAACTGCCTGATCAGGGTCGTGTTAGATTAAATTAAGGTGCTAGTTTGTTTATATTTTGGGGAAAAAAGAAAACTAAATAGAACTAAATTCATTAGAAAATGTCACAGGCAGGTACAAACAAAAATAGGCATAATCACATCCCATGCACGTCTCTAGCTCAGACCAGAATTCTCAGGCAATGCTGACATTTGCATTTCTACTAATCTCTCAACACAATATTTGGGATTTTTTCTTACGGCTCTGCAGGTGAGCGCACCGTTCCAGCTGGCTGTGTCTCTCAGTGAGACAGAATATCAGGATTATGGTCCTGTGCTGCAGAGGATGTTACTGGATGTCCTGGGTGATCCACCAACTTTGGGTAGGTTCTGGTATCTCACACACTCTTAAGAAGTAATACTGACGCAGTGAAGTCACGTGTTTGTTTTTCCATTTGTTTCAGACGGAGCAAACTAACAGCATCTGAACTGAACGGATCCTGATTCGCATACAAAATGCACATTACTAAAACAACAGATTGTGAAATGTGAATAAAATGAAAATAAAATGACACCATGGCAAGCTTATCAGTGTTGAGAGTTTCTTTCTGTTTACACCACATGAATGTGTACAAAAAAAAGGATCTTCTGTATTTCTCATGCATCAGTCATCCATGTTAACGAACTTAAACGATTCTGTGAGCAGGGTTGCCAGGTTCCGCATATCATATCCGCGTATTGCAGATACGGTATATACTGCAAATCAGAAATCGTGCACCAGTGTTAACTTGTTAAAGAAAAAATTACTAGCTAATTAGGTAGCTATTCACGATCTGCTTTGTTTGTTACAAGTTCCTGCTTCCACCATGCTCTAAAAAACTATTTGCTGTTAAATATACGACTTAATAGTGATGAATAAAAACTGTTGACGTATCCACATATTGATCTGAAGTTAAATATTTGTAGAAAGGCTTTCCAAAGAAATGCACAAAGACGAATTTATTTATTTATTTATTTATGTTTTTATCCTACAGTACAAAACATAGTGAACTAAAGACCTGCATTTTTTAATTTAGCAATTCTTTAAAAAGGCATCATTAGGTTTCCTACCAAAATATTATACATCATTATTCAGAAAAATGTATGAAACAAACCAACACAGTAGACTGTATAAGATAATTGCTGGAAAAGTCTTTTTTTTTTAATGTTCAAACGATTTTCCAGCAATCTATTTACTTAAATGCATCTTTGGTTTTCTGACACTGTGGTCTATGTACTTTATAATACTTAAAAGGTGCATTTGATAAGATTATTTATTTATTTTTTACTCCTTGAGCTCACTCCCTCAATCCCGCTCACTCCATTTTCAAGAAGCTCCGCCCTCAGGATCTTAGTTGGCCCGATGAGTGTCTATAAAATGATTGACAGGAGGCGCATCCAAACACAAACGAGCATTCCGTTCCGGAAGACACTTTTCCATACGTGTTTTCTTACCGACTTTATAAACTTTTGCTAATGCTACGGCTTTAATCCATCTTTTTTTTTTTTTTTTTTTTAAATCATGTTCTACATTTCCTCTACTTATACAAGAGAGGAATTTTTAAAAAATCGACTGTTGCACTGTTTAAATGCATACACTTTTTGACTTTCACTCAAGTAGATTTCTGGCTCTCTTCTTCGACTTTTAAAAGAGGAAGATTTTGACACACTCTCTTACACTTTCTCTGTAAAATTTTCCAGCCTGTCTTCCTGAAAAAGGTTCCTGCAGTGAAAGCACGTCTAAAGTCCGTTGTTTTAGAGTCAAACCTCTGCACGGACAAACACCTTCCGGTGTGTTGCATCTTCCTAGAAAGACACTGTCGTTCTCTGGGCTGAACATTTGTCCTGGGATTGTAACAATAATAATAACAATAATAATAATTAATAACAGTAATAATAAAGACAGCGGTGATGTTCAGGTGTTTTGTGCCTCTCTGTTCTGCAGCAGTCTCTGCTCCACTCTCTGGCTGATGCGCCGCAGGTCTGAGTGGATGCTCGGCTTCTGAGCGAGATCTTCCTGAAGACTCCGAGCGATTTCTAACCGAGAGAAATCTTCGATCCGAACGAGTTTCCTTACCACCTGCAGACAGCGCTCCCTCAGGGAAAACACTAACACACACACACACACACACAGAGAAGACACAACGTGAAATTAGCAGAAACGTCACATACAGACCAAGCGAGCATTTACAAGAGAAGAAGACTTCTAACAGAAGTTACACATTCTCCCTAGCCAAACAAATTTAACCACAGGCACTCGGAGCTAGTTACCTGGTAGTGTGATGTTGACCATAGATACTTGGCCATTTTCCAGCGCGTTGGGCAAGTACATCTCTTTATTATTCACCAACATTGGGTCATCAGTCTCAGCGTCACGAAACATCCACGGGTGCCCTGTCCGAAATCAACAAAGAGCCATTCACGTCTCATCGTCTTTTACCATCACATATTCTTATTAACCGTGTTGGGTTACAGCTTTACTTCTGACTGTTACAAAGCACTGACACTGGAGACTCCTTCCGTAAACGTTAAACAAACCTCTCCTTACATAACACCACTTATATGCTTTGTCTTTTCTTTACATTTCTTAATAGCTTTATCATTAAACTAAAGCCCTGTTCGGATTGGATTAGTTTATCAGGCAGAATTCTGTAAGAAATTTTGTACATATCTCTTCAGTAATAAATCTGAGAATATGACGACGCAAACACGACGACGTTGACCTGTGAGCTTGTGACGTGTGGGTGTTTCTAATTTGCGTAATCAAAAAATTTGCATATTCGTAGATCCTGGAATTTTTGATGGGAGCAGAAGTATGTAGATGTTCCTAGGTCATTTTTTTTGGTATTACATTGCATTAGTACTCTACAAAGTCTATTTTAATGGTTTAAAATTACACTTAAGAACTTCTATAACATACCTAAGTGTAATAATATAGCTTTTTAGCTTACTCAAGTATTATTGAAATTGAATCTACTCTCAAGTAACCTGACAATCCATTGATTTTTATTTTGATCTTTAAAATACTTGTGAAAAAAATCTCATTTTTCTCTAGCCTGGCCTTTGCCAATCAGCTGTGTTTTTTATTAAATTAGTTTTAAAGTTAGGCATTATTAAACATTTAATAAACCTTAGCTAACCACCTGCAAGCGAAAATCTAGATTTGTCCGAGTTAGCATAATACATAAGTAAACAAACAAACATTAATTTCTATTAATTTGTATTTTTTTCTTTTGGAATACTTTAAAGGTGCATTAGGTAAGATTATTATTATTATTATTATTATTTTCAAGATTAGGACTCTAACAGTTAAGTGGGTTTGACATTTGAATGATTTTTTTTTTTTTTTAAACTCCTTCAAGCTCACTCCCTCATTGCTGTAGATGTTCACGAAGCTCCGCCCCCAGATCTTATGCTGCGTTCATGATGCCTTGTAAGCGGTAATTTGTAAGTTGTAATAATGTTATTTCCAATCAGGAATTGCTCTGTCAGAGCAGGTAAAACTCGTAAAAAGCTACTTTAATTGCATTTTTTACAGTTACAGGCCTGAGTGGCTATTGTTGCTGTTCTTCTGTAGTGACCTTCAAACATTCACGCAACATTTTTGGACTGACATTGCAGCACAGCAACAACAGAGAGGAGCTTAGTAACAAGCTAGCCGATTAACGTTAGTGATAACCCTAATGTTGATAATTATCTTCTCAAAATTGTGATTAGTATGGTCGGTGTTATCGATTTAACCAAGTATTGTGTGTGTATATTAACTGATCTAAAGCTCAATACTGCTATAAACTCATTTGAAAGTATAGAAGTGGTACACTGGGAGCGGCCATGTTGATTTGACGTCACACTGTAAACAGAGAAGGAACAGGGGTGATAGTTGAGAAGACTAGTTGAGAAGGTGTTGATGTGTTTTAAAGAAATTTTTAGTCAAGGTGGTGTTTTTGTGGGTTTTTTTAAACCAGCTGTAGGCGGAGAATTACAAGTTGCAACGTCACCTTGAACGCAGCATAAAGTGGCATCCAAACACAAACAAGCATTCCGGCCCGGAAGACAGTTTACAAAACGGGTTTTCTCAGCGACTTTATAAACTTTTACCAAGTTCATGGATTAATCTATTGTTTTTGATCATGTTCTACATATGTTCAAGATTATTTCTAGAAATAAGAGATGAAAAAACAACTGTTGCACCTTTAAAGTTTAAATGTAAATACTATTTGACTTTAACTGAAGTAGATTTCTGTGTTTTGACACACTTTTATTTTTCTGTCATGTTTCCAGCCCTGATGAGGAAGAAGGACAGACCCACAAAAGTGTTCATCCTCCTCCCAGTCTGCGGCTGCAGCTCGCCGTAAGACTCCGGCTGTCCCCGGAAGTTAATCCACAGCAGCTGGACGGTGCGCGGGCTGCGGTTACAGAACAGCACCTGAGCCGGGAGCCGACTGATCAGCGAGCGGACCAGAGGGAGCTGCTGCTGCGGCTGCTGCTGCTGTCGCTCCCCGGCCTCCGGAGGCTGAGGCATGGCGGACAGACCCGAGCTGCTCCCCGGTGGCGTTAGGAATGCTGCTGAGTGAGCAAACGCTCCAGCTAAAATAAAATAAAAATAAAATAAAGATACAAAGCGCTCTGTTTATATAAACAAGCAATAACAGTGCGCGAGTTTACAGAGCTACGCCTTGTAGGTGCCTAGCGTTTGTTTTGATTGCGTCATCAACTCAAAAACGCACCCGAAGAAGAAAGTCGCAGCGCTCATCATCTCCCCCTAGTGGCGCATTTCAGATATGAAACGTGTTTGGATTTATTCTCCCCTTTGCTGTTATAACTCTCTCCTGTCCTCTCCTCTCCTGTCCTGCCCTCTCCTCTCCATCCTGTCCTATTCTGTCCTTTCCTCCCCTGTCCTGCCCTCTCCTCTCTTCTCCTGTCCTTTCCTCTCCTGTCCTGCCCTCTTCTCTCCATCCTGTCCTCTCCTGTCCTCTCCTCTCCTGTCCTGCCCTCTCCTCTCCATCCTGTCCTCTTCTGTCCTCTCCTCTCCTGCCCTCTCCTCTCCATCCTGTCCTCTTCTGTCCTTTCCTCCCCTGTCCTGCCCTCTTCTCTCCATCCTGTCCTCTCCTCTCCTGCCCTCTCCTCTTCTGTCCTTTCCTCCCCTGTCCTGCCCTCTCCTCTCCATCCTGTCCTCTTCTGTCCTCTCCTCTCCTGCCCTCTCCTCTCCATCCTGTCCTCTTCTGTCCTCTCCTCTCCTGCCCTCTCCTCTCCATCCTGTCCTCTTCAATCCTCTCCTCTCCTGTCCTGCCCTCTCCTCTCCATCCTGTCCTCTTCTGTCCTTTCCTCCCGTCCTGCCCTCTCCTCTCCATCCTGTCCTCTCCTCTCCTGCCCTGTCCTGCCCTCTCGATTTCCATCCTGTCCTCTTCTGTCCTTTCCTCCCCTGTCCTGCCCTCTCCTCTCCATCCTGTCCTCTCCTATCCTGCCCTCTCCTCTCTTCTCCTGTCCTGCCCTCTCTTCTCTTCTCCCGCCCTCTCCTTCCCTGTCCTGCCCTTTCCCCTCCTCTCCTCTCTTCTCTGGTCCTCTCCTCAGTGTGGCTGTGAGGATTTGTGTTCATTCACAGGAATAGTCTGGGGAAGAAACACATATGGGTGTGATGGTCAGGTGTGCACATACTTGTGGTCGTATTGTGCAGTTCTCATTGCTCGTTCATTTATTAGTTCATTGACTGATTGTATTGTGCATTTATTTTCAGTAAGCACACTATCCTGGTCAGGGTCATAGCGGATCTGCGAGATACCAGATAGCAGGATCAGGTCTGACTCCACCCCCTGGACTTTTGGTTCTGCAGCATGGGGTACTCTGTGATCCAGATCTCTGGAACACTGTGCATGAGGCTGGAATACACCCTGGATGGGATGCCAGTGCACCACACACATTCACATACTTTTAGCATCTACCTGCATGTTTTTGGTAGGTGGGAGGAAACCCGGAGAACCTGGAGGAAACCCATAGAAACACGGGGAGAACATACGTATAAAACACAACACAGACAGTAACCTGAGTTCTGGATTGAACTGGGGACCTTGGAGCTGTGAGACCATCTAGTTTAAAAAAAAAAAAAAAAAATCTAATAATAGTATTATTAAATACTTCTAATACAAATACACATTCCAGATTTTATTAGCGCATTTAGTACTGATCAGCATGAATCCTCGGAATATTACTGTCATAACTATGCCAGTGAGCAGCACTGCAACATGAGATTGATGAAATCTGATGAAATATGCACAAGCTGTATTGTGTGTGTGTGTCAAGTGTGTGTGTTTGAGTGTGTGTGTGTTTGAATGAATGAAATCGTAGGTCCTTTATAACTCCAAGTTCTCAATCTACACACAGATCGTTCTATAAACACGCATCTTAACAATCTTTTCAGTGTTTAACACACACGTACATCCAAAAACACCGTCATCGACAAAAGAGATGGGAGGAAACTGAGATGTGAAAAATACAAAAATACAGTAGATACAGTCGCGTCTCTCATATGATTCGTCAACGACAAGATCTTTTTTCTATTTCTTTTTTTTAAATAAATCACAGGCTGTCCATTTCTATCTGCAGTCACAGTGGCACACAGTACCACACCTGACACATCTATACACACAGAGCGTCATCTTGCTTTGGCCAATAAGGGATCATCACACAAAATCCCTCATTTTACAGAAAAGCCTTTTTTTAACATTGAACAGAAAAAAAACGCAAGATGTGATGATTATTATGTACATATACTTTGCTATTTCGGGGAAAAAATTGCTGTCGTGTGACGTTCTGATTGTAATAAATTTAATTAAAGTGACAACACTCTCAGTGCCTCGTAGTGCCTGTTTCATTTCTTTCTCTCCCTCTCTGACTCTTCGTCATCGTCCTCTTCCTCCTCCTCCACCATTTTTTAAAAAAAAATCTCCTTCCTGCCTCTCTCAGTCGCTCGGAGTGTGGTGTGTGACGGAGGACGGTGGACGTGATCGTGATCTGTGTGCGTAATGCGTCGCGCTGAGGTCACAGGCAGAGCAGGCGTGAGCCTTCCACACCCTCCTCAACCTGAGGGATTGTGGGTAAGAGCGCAGAGCGGGTCAGACCCCAGAATCGCTGAGGACTCAGATCCTTTTTTACGGCTGAGAACTTCCAGCCCATGTGAGAACCGCAGGTCCGGCACTGCGCGATGGTCCATGCGTACCTAAAACACACACACACACACACACACACATGCGCACACACACACAATTTTCAACATTTCATTCATTAATTAATTCATTCATTAAATTCTGCATTCATTTATTAATTAGTTCATACATGATTCATTAATTCATTCATTAGATCATTTATTCATTCATTCGTTCATTCAATCATTCATTAGTTCATTCACTTATTCACTGACTAGTTCGTTCATTCATTCAATCATTCAATCATTAGTTCTTCCATTCATTTATTCAATGATTCATTAGTTTTTTTAATTCATTCATTAGTTAATTCTTTCATCCATCCATTCATTAGTTTATTCATTCAATAGTTCATTAGATGATTCATTAGTTTGTTTATTCACCTATTCATTCATTCATTCATTCATTCTTTCATTAGTTCAGTCTTTAATTAATTTATTCATTCTTACATTTATTCATTAGTTTATTCAGTCAATAGTTCATTAGACGATTCATTAGTTTGTTTATTCACATGTTAATTGGTTCATTCATTCATTAGTTCATTCATTTATTAATTTATTCATTAGTTTATTAATTTAATATTTCATTAGATGATTCATTAGTTTGTTTATTCATTCATTCTTTCATTAGTTCATTCACATTCATTAGTTTATTAGATGATTCATTATTTTTATTAATGTATTCATTAGTTTATTCATTCATTAGTTCACTCATTCATTCTTTCATTAATTTATTCATTATTTCATTAGTTTATTCATTAGCTCTTTCATTCATTTTTACATTTACACACTTTTCACCATTTGGAGCTACACCTAACGTAGAGAAAAGCACAGGACTGCATGATATAATGATAATTATTAAACAGATCGTTTCGGCTGTAAAATCTGACTAGTTAAGCCACGCCCCTCGGTGATGTTTTCCTTTCGTGCTTTTTGGTTCGATTCATTTTGTGCAGTGTGAAAAACCAAACCAAACCACAAGTAACAATTTCACTAAACTAATGTGTGTGAAAGCGCACTACGGGGTTAACTGATTGGACATTTCAAACGTCAAGTATGATGGATATTTTAAATGATAAATAAGCGTACAATTCAGAAGTAAAAGTTAGCGCTCAAGTGCTCAAGTCAACAAACACTGATTAGCTAGCTTTAGCTAACCTCTCCAATAACACTCTCGCTCCTGTTTAAATCACTAAGGATTTGTGATTGCGCTACAGGAAGTTAAGTGATAATGAATGGTCTCGTCTAACTTTTCTTGTCCTTCATTATGACATGCTCACCCTGGGAACCAGCTGTGCAGTGTGGAGGGTCTCCCGATCAGGTTGAGGTTGCTGGCCTTGTAGACGGTCAGAGTCTCATGGACATAACCATGAGGATTCACGTAAGCTGCCATCGGCCCGCACAGAGACAGACTGCAGAGACGGAACCAATAATACCATATAATACACACCAAGGCAGAGATAATTAAGCAATATCGCAATATCGAGTGCGGTTATATTGAATATCAGAACACCGTGCCGATATTCAGTATAACAGACTGTGAGTGTGATATTACTTTTATATAACAGTTAATTAATATCAAGTAAGTGACACAATTTCGGACACAATGTGGCTAAACGTTGTTTGTTTTTGCTCCACTAGCGGAAATAGATCCCGCTATAGCACATCAGCTAGCAGGCTAGCTAGCTGCACATTTCCATAAAAGTTGCTTCCGATAAAACTAGCTTCACTTCTTCCTTTTCATCTTCATCTGACGAGCTTTCAAATTTTACGTCAGAAGTTACATTCATGAAAAAAAGTATCGTTTGCCATATCCGCTGATGATGTCGCTAACTCTACTAATAGTAACTGTTTTGAACCAGGAAGTGGAATTTTACGTGAAATTTAAGAGGAATGATAGACGCAGTGAAACGATCCAGTGTGGTTGCAGGAGATATAGGCACACTCGGATCGCCTCTCGTCCAATCAAATTAGTGGACCGGAACTTGCTGTTGTATAATATGAAAAAAAAAAAAAACCCTGACAGATTAAATCCATCAGTTTAGAACAGTGAAGACACGAAGACCTTAAAATTTACCCACCTGGTATCACGCAACAAATATAATCATGTCCCGGATTGAAAGGAATTTGAAAAACTGCCTTTAATTATTAAAAAAAATAAATAAATAAAATTAAAAAAATCGCTAAGGCGACCCGAGTAGCTATAAACAGTGTTTTTTTTTTAGTTAAGCATAAATAACTAGCTTCTAACCACAGCGCTTGAATTATCAAATCTGATTGGTTAGATTTTTGTATAGCAGTATAGCCAAGACAGAAGTTCTCAATTTAGTTAAATTTAACTCGTTTAAATTTTATGTCTAATTGACATCGTCACAAAGCAGCTTTACAGAAATATATAAATTCTGGATATAGATTTAAAATTTCTAAATTTATTTAAGCTCTGTCTGTAAATAATAATAAAAGGACTTATTTCTGTATAACTGTGCAGTCTGTTGTGTCATTGTTTACGTAAAATAAAGAATTAAATACTTCGTAGCACGCTAGCATTACTGTAGCAACATATTAGCAGAACTACGCACTACAGTTCGGACTGTGTCATTAAAATTTTATTCTTCTTCTTATTTTTTTTTGCTGATCACATTGGAATGTCAGGTTTGTAATGCAAGTATAAGTTACGACATCTGTGTCAAAGTTACGTAAGGAATAAAACACGACCGAAGTTGATTATTTTCCTACCACAGCTATTTCGCTGTTACTATAGAAACGATAACATACTAGAACGAACGCATTAATATAAATCTGTAGAGAATCCCTGAGAATCACTTGATAATATGAGTAATTTCAGTAATTAATAATTTACTGTCTGGCTTGAAATGGACCGTGTGCGAGCGTCTCACCTGAAGATCTCGTTCTTGGTCGTGATCTCAGTGTCCTGGCACTGTTTACAGCACAGAGACGTGCACTGCAGCGGATAAAAAAAAACACAAAACAGCATCAAAATACTGACTTGGAAAAGGCTTCTGACAAATCTGTAGATTAGGCATGTCAAACACACACACATATATACACACACACACACACACACGCAAACACACACCCTGTCCATGATGTCCAGCTCACAGCGGAGTCTCTGAATGGCGCTACCGATCCTTAGGAGCTGCAGTCTGAGAGCATCGTCTATCGGCAAACACGCTGCCACCCTGTAGGAGAAATCTACACACACACACACACACACACACACAAACATTAAGGCGGGACTTGATCCACAACAACAAACAGAAATTTACAAACAGATATTGTAAAAATGATTTGCAGCAGGAAGTAGGTCGGGTTGCCAGGTCTGTTTTTCCAACGGAAATGGAAAAATACTTTTGAATTGCTGCTGTGGTTTGATTTCTTTTTGGCATGTATTCTATATAGATATTTCGCAACCTGGAGTGTGTTTAGTGCAAACGCCAAACATCTGTTACACACGTAACACGCCCACTTAGCGAACGTTAGACATTAGACGAGTACAGTCAGGTCCATAAATATGTGAACGTTGATAAAGTTATTGTTATTTTAGCTGTCTATCACAGTATATCAGAGTTTGAAATTAAATGATTAAGTTTTGCTGTCTCGCTGATGGGTTTGTTTTGATTTTTTATTTATTTATTTTTTTTTGCCTAATGATGGCTTGCTTGTAAGTGAAATAATGAGGCATCTGCCCATGGAACAGCTGAGCAGCCAATTGTACAGTTACTTTTGGTCCCTTAATATAAACATAAAACATAAAAAGTGCTGTAATTCCTACAACATTCACCCAATTTGTATAAAAATAACCTCAAATTAAAGCTGAAAGCCTGCATATTGAGATTCATTAATTAATTTCAACTCCTATACCCAAATATTTAAGAACCTGACTGTATACAAATAACATCAATTAAATATATTTATCAGGAGTGAGATTTTGACCCAAAAAGATAAAACAGGCCTAAAATGACATGCGAGATCCAACAATTTTTATAGCGATGATGATTAGAAAGTGATCATGTGATTTATTTATTTTTTTTTAACCTACACTCAACTCAAAAACCATGAACAGCATCAACAGTGAGTGAAAAATGTCAGTCATGTGGATATTAGACATCAGAGCTGTAAAATAAGCTATAAAATAAAATAAATATCAAAAATGTACTAATGTGGTTTTTTTTTTTTTTGTATGTTTACTCTATATTATTGCACCTTTTCACGATTGCCACAGTTCCTGACTGCACAGCTTATAATACTTTTACACACACCTTATTCTCCTTAAAACTGAAATAACTGAAATTCTCATTTCCCTGTCTTTTTTAAGCCAGCGGTTTTACACATTTATTGTGGTATTTTAAAAATCCTGAGCAGGGAGAAAAAAAAAAAAATCAGTATCGCACAAGCCTTCCAGGATGTATAGTTCACCATGAGTGTGTATTGTGTAGTGTGTACGAGTGTGTACCTATAGCATTAGTGGGCAGCGATTCGTCTTTTAGGTTCTCGTCCCATTCATGGAGCTGCTTCTTAACTCTGCTCATTAGAGTCTCCTGTATGACACACACACACACATACACACACCATTAATATAATCACACACTAAATTAAATACAAGTTTCACAAACAATGCTTAAATTACTCCTGAAATTGGTGTTTCAGAGCTTTTCTGTACCTGCCCCTTTCTGACCCTACACCAACATGATAAATATACAAAAAAAAATAGTTTTGGAGATTAATTTTACAGTTTGTCACGTCTGAGAAATCTTTCGCTGACTCATTCTGTACTAGTCTTATGTTCGTCCAATTAAAATGCTCATTAGAACGGATATGTCCCGCCTCCGGGGCGTGTCTTGCTCTACAGTGGCAGCTGGTTAGCAGTAAACATGGTTCATCTGTGTGTTTTTGGCTGTCTTTCCGCACACAATTCCCTTTTGTTGAGAATAAATGTTCGGAGTATAATCATTTGGAAGAGGGGGTTTGTTGTATGTGGTTTGCGTGAGTTGGCGGTTATGTGACTTTAATGGAGGAGCGTTTTACCAAACCGCTACGTCAGACTGAACGAAAAATTCACTCGTCGTCCTGGTTAAAGTGGACAGGGGGTGGTGAAAAACATTTGCCGCTGTTCTCCTTATTTGTTCTCAAACTATATATGTATGTGTATGTGTGTGTGCGTGTATATATATATATATATGTATATATGTATCTTTTGCGAATAAAAACTCACCGAGTCGTACAGGGAGTAAACCCAGGAGGGCCATGGGGTCATACTAGCAGGATACAACTTCCTCTAAGAGAGAAACATTAAAAGCGTAAAGAACTCAGATATAAATTTAATGCACTATATATTATTAATGCGCTACGTGTTTGTTACCCGTCTGTAGGTGTGGCAGCGTTGTGCTTGGCTCTGCGGTGGTGTGGGTCTGGCGTCTGGAACACGTCTGTGTAAGCGGGATGAGAGCTGCAGCGCACTCAAAGGGTCCAGCAGAATCCTTTCTGGCAAAATCTGCACCTTTGCTTGACGAATCCTAAAAAACAAACCGTTCAACAATCAGTGATTCATTCATTCACTCGCTCACGGATTTTAATTCATTCAGCTACGCAGCACCGTGTGGGGTTAAAGTCTCACCCGTCTGCCTGCGTGCGAATGTCATGCACTTTGAAGCGCTGCCGTCCGATAGCTTTGATTTTCACCGTCTCGATGCCGTACTCTTGCTCCTCGCGAAAGGCGTAGATCTCTGCCGTCGTCCCGAACTCCGCCTGCAGCTCTCCTCCGCCCGAATCCGGACTGCGTAGAAGCGATTATTAGTTCATTTTTTCTCAGTGCTTTAAAGTTGAATTATTATTTTGTGGTGATTGTTGTCAGGAGAGTGATTCAGTGATCACAGGAGAATTATCCGGCTGCGCTGGGCTCATGCCGATTTCAGAATGAGAATTTCTATAAAATAACTGACATGAGGCCCACACAAACACAAACAAGCACTATGGACCGGAAGGCAAACAGGTTTTCACAGCCACATAATACTCTTTTGCTCTTTTTATAATATTCTACATATATTTCCAGATTATTTGTACTCGTAAGAAATTAAAAAAAAAAAAAAAACTGTTGCACCTTTAAGAGCTCTGCTGGCTTGAACTGGGTATAACAGTATGTTAAGGCAAAAGGAAAACAATTTGTTCGACCAGTATATATTACTTTACTACTGAAATGATTTATAAATTACTTCCATACATCGATACTGATACTGGCATCAGGTATCTATCTGATACTGAATACTATGAATACTTGCATTCATAAGAAATGCTCAGATACCAGATGATACTTTGTGACGTAAGCCTAGTGTATGATCTAGATTCCTGTGAAACAAACCTTTGTCCTATAACCTATAACGAGTTTAACTAGAACTAGCATGCTAACTAGACTTAGAATTGGCAAGGGTTGCCAAAGCATCACTTTTCAAAAGCCGCGTTAAACCGCTATAAACACACAAATATTCTTGTTGTTCAATCTCTTGAAATGTTCTTCTCAGAAATTCTGATAAAACAAAAACCCTGATGTTGGGAAATAAATCTGTCTGGAATGAGTCTGCTGAATTTCACACCAAGAGCTACTGCTTACGCATTTGGTGTATTTTTTTTTTTTCAACCTCCCGCACACATTTTACACGTAATCCAACCCCAAGGTGGGAGGAATGATGAATGAGGATGCATTTAATAAAGCGCTGCCATCTGCATGTTTTGGTCACACTGGAACTGAGTGATGTCAAACAATTATTTTCCTCTCAACCAATCAAAAAACAAACATAGCATACTTGGGAAAAAATGTACTGACCCGCCCACAATGAGTTTTTTTAAATACTTTTTGCGCTGATGCATTTATTGAATTTTACTTTGAAGCTGGATTAAAATATGGAAATATGATCACCATCATTGCTTAGTACACATGGTAACATAGGGGACTTTTTAAAACGAAAGAACTTTCGTCAATTTGAGGATGTGGTCAATTTTATTCGTGATCAGTTACAGTACAGCGGATAGCTCCATGGGTACGGACGGATGTATTGTAAGTGCAGAGAATATGGTCTACGTGTGAGAAAGGAAGCATTTGATTATTAATGAGTTGGATCCAAGACGAGCTTTACGGAGGAAACAAAGACGTCAAAAACTACTGAGAGGGAACGCAAAGCTTATTGAGCAGGAATGCAAATGTCTATCAAAACAAAATCTCATCGTGACCCTTTATTGGCTCAGTAAAAACAAATCTGTTGTTAGTTGTTAGTGAGCGAATATCAGGAGATTTATGTTGAATTGGAAATATTTCATATGCAATATTCCAATGGTGTGATGTCACGTCGCACTTTCACTCTCACATACAGTCAAGCGGCTCAAATTCTCTTTGATTTTCTGCCTCCGGAGCTAAAGCGAAGACAAACAACCTTCACGTCACCAGAGTTACACCAATCTTTATTAATCTTCATTTATTAGATTATGATAAATCTAATCAGGAGAGCAATCTAGGTTAGGTAGCTAGCTGATACTAGCTAGAACTGGTAAGACTGTTGTTATGGTAACAGTGTGTGTGTTGAGTAAGATGCTTTTTTCTTATCTGTGCTCCAGTGAGCAGTTTTTCCAGGAAAAAAACAACATAGATAGATAGATAGATGTACTTTATTGATCCCTAAGAGGAAATCAGCCTTAAACACCTCAGTGTAACTCTACGTGCTAGTTCATCATCTGATATCCATAATAATTAATGTTTTATCTTCTGTCTGTGAAATGCTAACTCAACGGAGGATTCCGGAAAGCCCTGACGGAGCGGTTACCTGTGTGCCAGCACGGCGAACGTGCGGTCCTGGCTGACCAGGTTGCGGAACATGCTGACCTCCTGCGGTCTGAAGAGCTGCAGCGGCAGAGTCTGACCCGGGATCAGGATGAGGGCGGCGTGAGGGAGGACGGGGAGGTTCTGCACGCTGTCGTCGTCGTGTAGAGTGCGCCCGTGGAACTCCTCCATGTCTGAGCCCAGGTACTAACACATACACACACACACAGACACACACACACACACAAAAAGCATCTTATAAATAACCAATCACTGCTATCTGATCTGATGTCATCAGTGTGCGCCTTCAACTCCTCCCTCTCATGAACTACATAAAAAAAGTAAGATTATTGTATAGCTCTGTGTATAATGTACTTTCTTTGTGAAAATTTTGAATGATCGGATATTTAACACATTTAGTTTAGGTAGCTGATGTTAGCTTTCATAAATAAGGGCACAAATAAGCATAAATTGACCAAAATGTAAGCAGAATTTAATTAATTCAAGAATTTTATTAATTCAAGAACTCACTTTAAAAAAATTTCTGACTTAAATTTCATATCTCATTTCCACATTAGTACATTAGCGCATTTATCCCATTCTGACTACGAATTCGGACCTCGGATTTATTTGAAAAAACAAATCAGCCCACTTTTCACTATCATCACTATTAATAAATCTCGGATTTGTTAATCGTAAAATCCAGCATGAACGACTTGCATATACCGTGTGATCTTCAATAAGATAATGAAAGAAATTCAATTTTTTAGTACAGACGTTTTCTCATAGACATGTTGATCCATTTTCACTTTCCTACATTACCCACAATGCAAATCGACTACCTGATGATAGTGGTGCACTGGAATTTAACCCCTCGCTTCGTCTCTGCCTACAGAGCACGATGCAGCGGCGCTTTAGTCTTTTAGTCTGTCCGGCTCTCTCATCTCCTCATCTGTACAAAGCTTCGGACTTAGCTCGAGTTTACTGTGTTGTGTAGCTGCATTGCATTCTGGGTCTTTGAGTCTAGCGTTTGCAACAACGTCTCCACTAGGTCTGTGTTGGGTTTCTCGTTATGATCATGTTGCTGGAAAATGTTTGTTTTTAAGCACTACCAATGAAACCTGATTGTTATATCTTATGCTCCAGATCATGAAATTTCCAAAAAAAAAAAAAATCCATCAATGCTAGCAACAACAATGTACTACTGTGAAGTCAGAGCAACACACAGCCGCTAATATCTCACGGGAAAAATGATAAAAAAGATACAACACCAGCCGACATATTAGCACCAAAATCACTAAACCCATCCCAAATACTTCAGTAGAAACATATTTTTCCTTTCAGTAATCTACACATAACGTGACCTGTGTACAGAATCGGACTATCAGGGTGTGTGTGAAGTGTTACAGATGATCATTCCGCTCTCACAGCATGCGAGGTGGGCAGGCTGGGGTCGAAGTTGATGATGCTCGGCTTTTCCGCACCCTCGCTGTCCCGATCCTCCGTCTCCATGTCATCTTCCTCCTCTTCTTCCTCATTTTCTACAGAGCACACACACACACACAGATGCTTAGTGTTAATGGTTAAACATAATAACCCCATCTTAACGCATCACTATCTTACATACTCAGTTATTCTCGGCTGCTCTTTAACTAAATCTCGCACCCAATCGCAATTCTAATACTGTACTCTATTCGCATTTTATTCAAATTACTGTCTAGTCGTTTCTTTTAAAGAAGGATTGTGCGTTCTTTTCTGTTGTGTCTCAGCGAGTTTACAGTTTACTTAGCGAGAGTACAGTTGTCTCTGGTATAGAGTGCAAATAAAATGAGTTTCTGTATCTGTATCTGCTCCAAGTATTCGGATTTAAACCCGGAGTGGGCGTGTCCTAAACCGAAAGTCTAAACCGAAAGGAAAAATGTCAGAATGTTGTGACAGTTCCTCAACCTCAGCTACCTCTTGCTACAGTTACCTCTGAGTGTGTGTGTGTGTGTGTGTGTGTGTGTGTGTGGAGGGGGAGAGGGTTGGGGGGTTGGGTGTCAGGCACTGATGTCGGACGAAGAGGTCTGAACATGGTGTACTTCATTTACTTTGACCGGAAGCAACATCGCTGTATCAGTGCATCTTCCAAAACATTACTATAACATGTGAGATAAGAAGACGGGGGCGGGGCTTCCCAGGGACGTGTCAATCATTCCAGAGTCTGATGCTGATTGGCTTATCGGTTGTTTTTATTAAGGAGGAAAAGAAAATCACTGTTTTATTGTGTTGGTGTTAAAATACAGAGTTCCAGATCTACTTCCTAACAAATAATGAGTACACCTCTTATGTGTGTTTGTGTTTATTTTAGTTTAGACTATTATTTTTGAATACATCTCTAGTTTTGTGCTTTCATTTTCACTTTCCTTCAAGGTTTAGGATTGTTGTTGTTGTTGTTTTGGTTTGTTTCTAGGGTTGTTTAGATGTGAATGAACACCCAAACACCTGTGGGCTCATATGTGACAAACCTAAAGCTTGCCATGTCTGAACTCCCGGGTTAATCCCGGGTTAATGTGGGTTAAACCCCGGGCAGCTCCGTGGCCTCTGAAAAGTCTGCGCAGCGCCGAAATGGTGGCGTTTTAGCGGAAGTGTGTCAGCGACTGCATTAGTTTTTAAGCGCATTCAGAGGAACACTCACCCGGTAAGAGCTGTAACTGGTTCCCCATGTCGTCGTTAATGTTGTTGTTGTCAGCGCCTTCTCTCTCATCAGCCATGGCCGTGTGTTTACACCATGATTACTCTCCCAAAACACGAGCAGGCTGAGCGCAGTCACGGAGAAGAAGCGGAGAAGACCAGCGCGCCCTCTGCTGTGCGGAGGAGGAACTACAGCGCGCCCTCTGCTGTGCGGAGGAAGAACTACAGCGCGCCCTCTGCTGTGCGGAGGAAGAACTACAGCGCGCCCTCTGCTGTGCGGAGGAAGAACTACAGCGCGCCCTCCTGCTGTGCGGAGGAAGAACTACAGCGCGCCCTCTGCTGTGCGGAGGAAGAACTACAGCGCGCCCTCTGCTGTGCGGAGGAGGAACTACAGCGCGCCCTCCTGCTGTGCGGAGGAGGAACTACAGCGCGCCCTCTGCTGTGCGGAGGAGGAACTACAGCGCGCCCTCTTGCTGTGTGGAGGAGGAACTACAGCGCGCCCTCTTGCTGTGTGGAGGAGGAACTACAGCGCGCCCTCTGCTGTCCAGAAGAGGAACTACAGTGCAAAGGTACAAACAAATATTGGCTTTTAAAAAATTTTGTTTTAATTAAAACTTCTTTTCTCCAAATAGTACCTCAGTATTATTTCTTAACTCACTTTTACATTTAATACACTCTATATAGTCGTCTAGGTAGTTAGGTTTTAAAAAAAAACAAAACAAAACAAAACTTATTTTAATGCTGTGTAAGCATCATGTACAATTATTTTAAATATTCCTACTTCTTCTGAATAAATGTGGATAAATACTAAACATATACCTATATTTAGATATCCCAGCACTCCTAATCTAATTTTTTTTTTTTTTTGGGGAAAATATTCTAATAAAGTTCTAAAGTGTCAAAAAAACAACATGGCTGACTCCCATTCTCTGTGTTTTTAATCATTCACCTGGAAAATTCTCCATATACCAGGTAAAGAATTCAGTTATGATATTTAATCCTCCATTTCTCACCTGTTTAGGCAAAGATAGAGCTTTTAAATAAAGTATAGATACACAAAACCTGAGGCGATTTATGTTATGGAATTTATACAGTGGTTTCAGTGTTTTTTTTTTTTTTAAAGCACTATTATATTTCTGTGTTTCCTCTTATCATTATAAAAAGTACTTAAAAGAATCAAATATGCTAAAGTACAGTATAGTACAGTGTGATTTTTTTTTTTAAACATTGTTTTAATAATACCTACTTTGCTGTAGGCGTATTGGGAAAAAAAATCTTAAAATGTTGTATAAAAATATTGCTTTGTCATATTAAAAGCATTGAAAGTGAAAAGATGAGTTTATAGAATTAGATAGTGTGTTATAGTCACTGATATTAAACATTCGAAATTTGTTAAAATCAGAAATTTTAATTTCATAATCTTGAAAAAGCATGAGAGTAACATTTTCCCTAAAATCAAACCTGATTTTCTTAATCAACTTAAAAAAAAAAAAAAGATTAAAAAAAGAAAAAGTCTTAAGAACATTAACGCTTTTTACTTTTCTTCTTTTTCTGGCAATTAACCCAATATTTCAGGACAATAGATATAAATATATTTATATATATATATATATATATATATATATTTTTTTTTTTTTTTTAAATAAATGCTTAAGATACATGTTGATTATTTCAATAAAAAAACATGCCTTGTGAAAAATTTTGCATTTAAGTGTATTATTACATATTTGACTGATAAAACAACAGCAAACATAATACACCAGGAACTTGAAAACTGAAAACATGCTGTCCCTCATTAAAAAAAAAAAAATCACCTATTTAATACCTATTAAATGACACACATTATACAAAATATGGTTACAGTTAGGGGCGGTTTAATTTCTGGCAGATTTACAGCTTTAAGATGAAACGAAGCAAAATGTTTCATTGTGCCTTGCTCACGATCAGAGAAACTTCTAATTTGATCAAAAGTAGGCAGGAAGGAGAAACAAAATGTCTTTCGTTTTTTTTTAAACATGACTACCAAGTGTAGTTTGACTATGTGTGTGTGTGTGTGTGTGTGTACATGTATTTAAAAAAAAAAAATTCTTTTGTTTACTGAGATTGAAGTTGGGGTTAGATCAGCAGAAACAGTGGAAGGTCCTGATAAAGATAGTAAAACCAACATGTGTGTGTGTGTGTGTGTGTGTGTGTGTCCATGCACAGGCAGTCGATGGCTCTGGCAGTCCGTGTGAGTGTCCTGCTGCTGCTCTGCGTGTGTGTATGTGTGTGTTTGGCTGATTATTATTCAGTGTTAGGAGTTCCTCGCTCTGCGTCCGAGAGAGAGATAAAGAAAGCGTTTCACCAGCTGGCCCGGAAGCTCCACCCGGACAGGAACCACAGCCCAGATGCTCAACACGTCTTCACACAGCTTGCACAAGGTGTGTATCCACACACACACGCACACACACGTCTCTATTACATTATTTTATATCCAGTGTATCATGACAGCGCTCTGTCCATCTCTATTTCTTCCTCAGCCTACGAGGTTCTGTCTAACCGAGAGAGACGGAGAATCTACGACCAAAACGGAGAGACGGAGAAGAAGCAGGATTTTTATGGCGACCAACACGGTTCCTATGGTGACAGCGATTTCCTGGCCTTCGGTCTACATGAGCTCCTGAATATGCTGCGGATGGAGGATGATTTCATGATGTGGGAAGATGCGGGTCTGGGTCACGGGTGGAGCTTTACAATGTGGGATGAAGATCAGGATGATGATGGTGATCATCTCAGCGAGATGTTCAGTATGCTGTAAGATCAGAGAGAAGAAGAGTAATTGTAAGATATTGCAATATTGAGTGTATTTTAATTTCATATTAAATAAAGTATCTGTTTTAAAACAGGTTATGATAATGATTCATTCGGAATCCATGCGGGTGCCAGCATTTTTTAAAATTTTTTTTTAATATGCTGTTATTAAAACGATCCTGAGCTCAGGTTACGGTCTGTTTCCTGGATTTCCTCTGGGTTTCCAGATAAATTGCCCCGGGTGTGAATGAGTGTGTGAATGTGTGTGTTTCATGAACTAACATGTCGTCCAGGGTGCACTTCAGCTAAACTTCAGCTGAGTCAGCAAAATCCAAACCTGCTTCTGGTCGGGCCTTTGCTCAGCTCCACACATAGGAATGACTGTATAAAAAAAAAAAAGCATTTTACACACACACACACACACACAGTCTTCGAATTGAGTGGATGAGCTGTATTTCCATAAAGTTTGTTGTACTTATTATACTAGATGTACTTACAGAGCGTGTATTTTTTTTGGGTCTTGTATCTTTTTGTCTATTTGCACAACATGTTGTCCGGTGATTATTTTGCACCTCGCTGTTGCCACTTTTCTACTTTTCTATGCAACAAGGCGTCCGAGTACGCTATTTCATTCTACCATATACTTGTATATGACTAGAATGATATTAAAAAGCCATCTTAAATGTTAAAAGACTTGCACATTGTGCAGTACAGAATGGCTTAGAATAGGATATTCGGTTTAAATACTTAACATGAGGTGAGAGTTAAAGCATACGGCACACAAAGGGGACTTTTAACAAACACAATTCATGCTTCAGGTCCTGCTTCCATTACATTATTGGAAGGAATATTCAATTCACTTTATTTCACGAAGCAGATTCGCAGAAGATCGCGATCCTTAATGAGAAAGCCTGAGGTGACAACGGAAAGGAAAAACTCCCTGAGACGACAGGAACCTCGAGAGGAACCAGACTTCCCGTCCTCTTCTGTTTGACACCGGATAGTGTGATTATAAATCATTACAGTATACAGGTGTACAAGGATAAAGACGCACAGTAAGTCAGTTTACAGGATGTTCAATATGAGTAGATTATGAATAAGAGCTCTGGGATGAGCATATGACAGTCTTTATGATTACAGCAGCAGTTTTAGGCAGTAATTTACAGTATCCAGGTGAAATTATCCACTAAAGAAAAGGTGAGACTTGGGCATAAATTGCTGATAGCAATATAGTTCAAAAAAAGTGTTTTTTTTTTCTTTTCAGTGCTTAAGATATAATTTTCATTTTTTGTAAAGATTCATTTCAACACTGCTGCACTCCAGTTTAGTAGGTGGCAGTAATGCACTGTAATTTAGCCTGCAAGAAGAAGAAGAAGAAGAAGAAGAAGAAGAAGAAGAGTTGCCAGGTCCTCATTTTACCCATTATATTTATTTACATGGGCAGATTTTTTTCTTTGCTCTGTCTCTCAAGCTAAGTGTCTGTCTGTCTGTCTCTCAAGCAACGTGTCTGTCTGTCTGTCAAGCTACATGTCTGTCTCTCAATCTAAGTGTCTGTCTGTCTGTCTCTGTCAAGCTACATGTCTGTCTCTCAAGCTATATGTTTGTCAAGGTGCATGTCTGTCTCTCATATGTCTATCTGTCTGTCTGTCTGTCTGTCAAGCTACATGTCTGTCTGTCAAGCTAAGTGTCTGTCTGTCTGTCTGTCAAGCTACATGTCTGTCTCTCAAGCTAAGTGTCTGTCTGTCTGTCTGTCAAGCTACATGTCTGTCTGTCAAGCTAAGTGTCTGTCTGTCAAGCTACATGTCTGTCTCTCAAGCTAAGTGTCTGTCTGTCTGTCTCTCAAGCAACGTGTCTGTCTGTCTGTCATGCTAAGTGTCTGTCTGTCTGTCAAGCTACATGTCTGTCTCTCAAGCTAAGTGTCTGTCTGTCTGTCTCTGTCAAGCTACATGTCTGTCTCTCAAGCTATATGTTTGTCAAGGTGCGTGTCTGTCTCTCATATATGTCTATCTGTCTGTCTGTCTCTCAAGTTAAGTGTCTGTCTGTCTGTCTCTCAAGCAACGTGTCTGTCTGTCTGTCTGTCTGTCAAGCTACACATCTGTCTGTCTGTCAAGCTACATGTCTGTCTCTCAAGCTAAGTGTCTGTCTGTCTGTCTGTCTCTCAAGCAACGTGTCTGTCTGTCTGTCATGCTAAGTGTGTCTGTCTGTCTGTCTGTCAAGCTACATGTCTGTCTCTCAAGCTACATGTCTGTCAGGTTGTGTGTCTTTCTATCTCTGATTTTCAACATACATCATCTTTCTTTCTTTCTTTGTTACTTTCTTTTGTACATTAGTAAAGTATAAATATGACAGTATATGTGATCATGGTAGTGATGATTTTGGAGTTTAATACAGAGTTTGGGATGTGTTTTGAAACAACGTAAAACACACATTAACAACAATTTTTGCGGATGTTGTTATGGAGACGCGGCAACCCGGAAGCTGATTGTCCGGTTCATGCAGGCTGAGCTGCGCGTGGGCGGGGCGTGGGCGGGGCGTGAGCGGGGCAGGCTGGAGCTCAGTGTGTGTGTGTGTGTGTGTGTGTGTGTGGATAATACTGAGTGTAGCAGGAGCAGGTTGGAGCAGAAGAGTCGAGACATGGATGGTGAGTGGAAGCGTGTAGTAGTGCCGCTGCTCTGTGCTGCTGGTGTGAGTGTTTTCCTGCTGAAATGGACAGAACAGCAGAAGGTGAAGAGGAAACTCCAGAGAGCCAGAGAGAAGAGAGAGAAGGAGCTCGGACAGGCAGAGAAAGCCGTGAGCTGCTTTAAGACTCAGGTATGCACACACACCAGTTTCACCTGTTTCACCTGTCCACTACAAATACCATTAAAAACCATCAGCTAACCAATAAAACCATTACCATTACTGGTCCTTAATGGTATGACATAACATGCTACTAACAGAAGGCAACAAATTACCAGTAGAGACCCATAGAGACCATTAGAGTTTCCATTAAAACCAATGCAGTTCCCATTATAACCATCAAAACCATTACAAATGCTATGAGGATTTCTGTTGTTGTTTTTGTTTTCAGCAGGGATGCACCTGGTACAGGTTTAGTGTGTGTGTGTGTGTGTGTGTGTGTGTGTGTGTGTGTGTGTGTGTTGAGCGCACTCTGTGTTTATCTTCGCTGCTGTGACATCCACATTTTCCCTCGACAATCACTGCTGTTTTTCTGTTTCCTTTTCTGTCTTTCTCTCCACCAGTTTGTGTTTCTGTCCATTTTTGTCTATGCAAATATCTATCTATCTATCTATCTATCTATCTGTATGCAGTGGATCTAAAAAGTCTGGACACCCCTGTTGAAATGGTCTTTAATGTGATGTAGCTACCAACAGAATTCCAGTGAAAAGCAAATAGAAATGTTTTAAGGAGAAAAAAAAAAATCGCAACAATAACCCGGTTGTATAAATGTTCACTTCTACAGATAATTTTATTCCACTCTTCCTCTATCAAAATGCAAGGGGATCTCCTGTACAAGTCTTCAAGTCATTCCACAGGTTTTCGTTAGGATGTAGATCTGCGATCTGACTGGACCATTCCAAAACGTTGATCTTCTTCATCTGAAGTTGTTGAATTGGATTTGTGCCAATTTTTGGGTTGTTATTGTGCTGGAAGGTGATTTTTTTTTTTCCTTCCTCTTCAGCTGTCTAACAGAAGCCTGCAGGTTTTGTGCCAAAGTAGATTGGTATTTGGAAGTATCCTTGATTCCCTCTATCTTGACTAGAACCCCAGTCCTAGCTGAAGGGAAGCAGTGCCATAGCATGATGCTGCCACCACCATGCTTCACCGTTTGTATGGTGTTCTTTGGTTGATCTTGTTTTTTGCACCAAACATCTTTTAGAATTATGCCCAAAAAGTTCTACCTTGATCTTATCAGACCGTAAGACATTTTGCTACATGGTTTGGGGTGATTCGTTTGGGCTTGGATGTTTTTTTTCCCCACAAGAAAGCGCTTTCGGCTAGGCACCCTACCCTATAGCCCAGACATGTGAAGAATACAAAGAGATTGTTATTACATGCAGGGAGTGAGCAGTACTTGCCAGATACTCCTGCAGCTCTTTTCATGTTGCTGTACGTCTCTCGGCAGGCTGATAAGTCTTCTTCTTGTCTTTTCCTCAATTTTGGAGGGTGACCTGTTCTTGGTTATGTCACTGGAGTGCCCCATTTTCTTCATGGTGATCTAATGTTTTGGAAATTCTTTTATACCCCTCTCCTGATTGATGCATTTCAAAAGTGTGATCCTGTACATGCTTCGTAAGCTCTTTGGCTTCAGCAGTCAGACGAAACCAAATAGAAGTCAATCTTACAGAAACAGCCGATCTATATTTGGGATGAATCAGAATCCCTTGATTGATGACAGGTGTATGATAATTATTTCTGAACATGAGTTTGAATGTGGTTCATTCTGAGCACAGTCATGTGCCTTGTTATAAATGGGTGTGCACACTTATGCAACCAGGTTTTTGTATGTTTTTTCTTATTCTTTTTTCCCCTAACACGTTTCTTTTTTTTCCACTTGCATTTTGTTGGTTGCTATATCACATTAAAGGTGGAAAAAGATTTGACATGATTTATTTGGTTTCTTTTTTTTTTACATTGCAAAAACCTGCAGTTTTAGTAGGGGTTTATAGTTTTTTTTTTTTTTTTTCATATCCACTGCGTATCTGTTTGTCTGTCTATCTGTACATATCCCTGTCTGTCTATCCTCCTGTCTGTCTTTCTACTTATCTCTGTGTGTCACACTGAAAATATAAAATCTAATCTTTAACTGAAGTATGTTTATTGTAAAACAAAACAAAAAAAATATATATATACTTTATATATATATTGTCTCTTTGTCTGCTTATCAGACTATTTAGCTCTATGTCTTTCTGTCTGTCTTTCTATCTGTCCATCTTTCTGTTTATCTCTGGCTGCCAGTCGGTCCTTCTCTCTAACTATTTATCTGTCTGTGGGACTGATCAGGCTGCAACATGAAAATGAAAACATGCAGCTGATTCTGTAACATCTGGTTTTAATAATCTTGTGTTTGCAGAACCCTGGTGTTGATTTGAATGCAATCGTGACTCTCCCGCTGGCTGAGCTGAGTCAGCGGATCAGACAAGGATCTCTACAACCTGACGCTGTGCTCCATGCCTACATGGAAAAAGTTCAGTGCACTCGCTTGTACACATTCAGAGACT
This sequence comes from Pangasianodon hypophthalmus, assembly GCF_027358585.1. Lineage (NCBI taxonomy): Eukaryota > Metazoa > Chordata > Actinopteri > Siluriformes > Pangasiidae > Pangasianodon > Pangasianodon hypophthalmus. The sequence goes on along the minus strand of NC_069711.1, from coordinate 2,736,997 downwards.
GATCACACACTGTCACACCTGCTCTCAGACCTCTAACGATATTATGATGGTGTTACTATAACTGTCATGCCACAGCATTATGGAATTCTTCAGCACTGTTGAATAAAACACTTCGGGACACGCTGTTACAGGAAAATAATCAGTTTTGCGGTGGGAACTGCACTTCATCACACCACCACGTTATTGATTATTTTCCTATAACAGCACGTTTTGTGTAGCAGGCCTGTGTAAATCATCAGTTATTTAAATTTTAATATAATATCTAGTATCTCGTACAGTTCTTTATTGATACTATTGTTTTCGATACTGTATAATCAGCTTGTCCTTTGTCCTAAAGGCTCTGGAGGTGAACAGGAAACTGAACTGTAGCACTGCTGTCCTCATGGAGTGTTTGCAACAACTGGAAGACATCGAGTCACACAAAGAGGGCCTTCTCTATGGCATTCCCGTCAGCATCAAGGACAATCTGAATTATGAGGTACTGAGGGATGAGACACTATCAAACTATTGTTCCTAATAATATTCAAAGAAACATAGTTTTATATTCTATGCATTTTTGTAAAAATCCTGGCAGCCGAGTTGGGAATGAGAACATGGTAGGCAAGGGGTGGTGATATCAGAGCTGGATTCTTTATTATTTTTATTCCCTTCTCAAGAGTGCTTTTCACTGCTGCTCCTTAATGTTAAAAAAAAAAAAAAAAAAGAAAAAGAGAGAGCACAGAAATAGTCTGTCATAAACCAAACACACAGGTGTAGACAATCACCCATTACCCGCTCGTTCTCTGCAAATCTCCTTCTGCTTCACAGCCGGTGATCGACCATGCCCCTGCTGCCACTTTTGTAATCTATAACATTGGATTTTAGTAGAGTAGAAAAACCATCAGTATGAGGTTAAAGTGCAGAAAGCTGGTGCTAAAGCAATCACAGAAATCATAAAATCATTTTTTATGTGCAACAGATTTAATACAACTTTAATACAATTTTCCTGTTCATTTTCTTAAATGCTTCTTAAATGATTTGAGTATAATTGATGAATCAGCTTCAGCTGTGTGAAACAATCTCCGCCCACTATATTACCCTCATATATGTTTAAGTTACATTAAAAGTGCCCTAGTTTCTGCAGATATTATGATCAGTAAACTGAAAGCATTCAGGAGACTATAGTCAGATCAGAGGGAATAAGTAAACAGAAAAGGTAAAAAATAAATTTCACTGAAAGGTTTTTTTGGAAGCTGCAGAAATGGTATCAAAGTTGCACACAAAATGAAAACTTGAAATAAAATATGTTCCACAGTTCACCCACTTTTAATGGAGAAAAGGATATGTTTTGCAATCCTTACTATCGTGTAGACATATCAGATATGGAATTGTCCTCTTTTTGTGGATAGTTATGCTAATTATATTTATAACTAGATTTTAATTTCTGAAGTGATATTTGAACCTTTCTTTGCTATGAGCTCAGTCCTCAGTGCTGCCTGTTTATCTTTTTATTTTTTTTAATTTTTTTTTTTTATTTTAATCTAAGTGTGCAGGGTTTGGGAGTAGCGCAGGCTGTAGAAGGCATTTATCAGTCTAAGAAGGCTGTGTTTTTCCTTGGTTTAAACTTTTAAATAGCAGTTAAGGATGTTTTAATTAAGAAAATATAAATATGTATATACATAAACGTGTACAATCATGATTAGAACATTCTGAAAATCGTGTTAAGACATTAATTCGAATTAACCGAGTTAATCATGAAAATTGCCCAGCACTTACTGGAGCTTGTTTATGCAAGTCCTAGTTTACGCATGTACACTAATGTACCATGACTGGTAAATGTTTCTTCCTTTCTCTAGAGTTCTGACTATGTAAGTTTATTTTATTTGTGTGTGCATGTGTGTGTAGGGCTACGACTCTTCCTGTGGCGTGTTGACTAAGCTGGATGATCCTGCCGTTAAGGACAGTGTGGTGGTCTCAGTACTGAAGAAGCAGGGTGCAATCCCCTTCATCAAAACCAACATCCCACAGGGTCTGCTCAAGTAAGAAACACTCCTCAAAACACAATCAATCAGCAACAAGCTACAACGGTGACACTGAATCTGCACATGCTCAGTAGCGTCTTATCAGACAACTTAACTGACAGCAACGTAATATACTTAAGTATTAATATGGCATATTTATACTTGAGTGTTTTTGAAAGTGAATACTTGTACTTTTAATTACATTTACAAGAAAAATATACTTTTTACTCCTTACAATTTTATTTAGATCTTCAAAATACTTATAAATCACACAAGTCTCTTGAAATGACTTGGAACTGGCCTCTGTGAATAGAAATGAATGAATCCTCCAGATGTTAAACGAATCCTCCTGATGATAATTTAACACACGACGGAGCCGCTATATGAATACAATATTAATAATAATACACACCATGTATATTTTCATGTAACAGCATGGTCCGAAGTGTGTTATTCCGCTTACACCACAGCAATTTGCCCACAATTACACATTTTAATTTATTAATGAACGACACATTACACTTTTTAACGGTTTATAGTTACATATAATGTTACGGAGCTCTGTCCGAAAACTTTGCCGTACTGGGAAACATACAAAGCGTGGACACCAGAGAATCCTTCCATAAATGTTACATAAACTTCCTAAACTTACCATGTCAGTGCTTATATTTTTTTAATGTTAAACAACAACACATTTTTAAAAATCTGTTTATCATTACACTTAGATTATATGGAGTCTCTATTATGGAAGTCCCTGTGAATGAGTTGTTACTATGGAAAGGATAATGTATTAGATCGAGGGCATTAATATAAACTTAATAATCATTTGTTATAACTGGAGCTACTGTCCGAGCCGTGCTGTAATAAAAAATTAATGCACGTTTTCTGACCAATCAGAGAAAAGATTCGAGAAATGAATACGGACGTGAGGTGTTAATTCGTTGCATTTGAATGCATTCTTGTGTTATTTATATAAAGTGAAACTATACTTGTGTATTTTTATTTATTGTAGCTATGAATGTAGTAACCCCATATACGGGAGGACGGTGAACCCCTGCAACCTCGAGAAGACGAGCGGCGGCTCTTCAGGAGGCGAGGGGGCTCTGATCGCCGGAGGAGGATCTATTCTTGGTCTGGGAACCGACATCGGAGGAAGCATCCGCATCCCAGCAGCCTTCTGTGGCATCTGCGGCTTAAAACCCACAAACAACAGGATAAGGTGTTTTTATATTTCGTGCGTAAACTAGTTAACATACACATGCACTTTTAGAGAGGCTACTTTTAAATTTTTTGTATGTTTTTACATATATTTTCTATATGTTTTAGATTGTTATGCTTAAATTATGATTGTATTACTTTTAAATTATTAACATATTTTAAAAAAATGTGTTAAAGTGCACCGCTGAGCCAAAGTAAATACTATTTCCTTCTTCTGCACACTTGAATCTTCAATTATGAACAATGCTCTGTCTAAAATGAATTAATAATGCATTAAATACTTATTATAATTCATGATATGCTTATAAGTAGGTATAGAGTATGTCACGGTATAGATACAACACTGTTATTTCAGCCAAAGGACAGAGCTGAAGCACTGCCGAAAATTAATGTGTTTGGGATATTTGATTAAAAAAAAAAAAAAAAAAAAGATTTATTTATAAACTTATACATTGCATTTAATCAATCATAGTGTATGAACAAGTGTACAATTCCAGATGTAGACTTACAGTAAATGTACATTCATTTAATTATGATGTAGTTATTGTAAATGTAATGCAAACAGTATTTAATAACACAATGATAATGTGTTTTTTTTTTAATTTTACATTTTTTATTTTTATAGCGTGCAGGGACTCAGCTCATGTGCCAAAGGCGGGAAGACGGGTAAAGAAATCACAGCACCAACAAATGATCACAGCATTTTCTCACAAGTTTTTAAAGTAACTGACAAAACGTGGAAAATGCAGTATCTTTGGAATAAATGTGTTTGTTTTCTAGCCCTGTCTGCTGTTGGTCCCCTGGCCCGTGATGTGGAGAGTCTGGCTCTGTGTATGAGAGCTTTACTCTGCACAGACATGTTCACTCTGGACCCTACGGTTCCTCCGATACCATTCAATCAGCAGGTACCAAACACACTCCGCTTCAGTACAGCAGCGTTGTGTGTCGTGTCGTCTCTTGGCACTCAATCACATTTCTTTTTGAACAGGTGTACGAAAGCTCTGAGCCCCTGAGGATCGGATACTATGAGAACGACGGGTATCTTCAGCCGTCTCCAAGCATGAGCAGAGCTCTACGAGAGACCAAAGAGCTCCTGGAAAAAGCAGGACACATGGTATCAGTGCTCGAGCCTCATGTGTATCATATTGGAGCCAGAAGCTGGGGGATGGAAACAAGTGATAATAGAATCCAAAGCAGGGCTCTGGGTACAGATAATACTATAACACAAGGCAAACTTAAAGAAAACCAGAAACAAGACTAGACACTGAAGTATACAAGCCAGAAAAGCAGAGAGACAGGAAACTAAGAAACTATGGAGACAGGAAACTAAGAAACTATGGAGACAGGAAACTAAGAAACTGTGGAGAGAGGAAACTAAAAAAAACTACGGAGACAGGAAACTAATAAACTACGGAGAGAGGAAACTAGTGAGACATGAAACTGGGAAACTAGTGAGACATGAAACTACAGAGACAGGAAACAAGGACACTAGTGAGACATGAAACTAGGAAACTACAGAGACAGGAAACTAGGAATCTACTGACAGGAAACTAGTGAGACAGGAAACTATGGAGACAGGAAACAAGGAAACCAGTGAGACATGAAACTAGGAAACTACAGAGACAGGAAACTACAGAGACAGGAAACTACAGAGACAGGAAACTAGGAAACTAGTGAGACAGGAAACTATGGAGACAGGAAACAAGGAAACCAGTGAGACATGAAACTAGGAAACTACAGAGACAGGAAACTAGGAAACTAGTGAGACAGGAAACTATGGAGACAGGAAAAAAGGAAACCAGTGAGACATGAAACTAGGAAACTACAGAGACGGGAAACTAGGAAACTAGTGAGATAGGAAACTATGGAGACAGGAAACAAGGAAGCTAGTGAGACATGAAACCAGGAAACTACAGAGACGGGAAACTACAGAGACAAGAAACTAGGAAACTAGTGACAGGAAACAAGGAAACTAGTGACAGGAAACTAGTGAGACATGAAACTATGGAGACAGGAATCAAGGAAACTAGTGAGACATGAAACTAGGAAACTACAGAGACAGGAAACTACAGAGACAGGAAACTAGGAAACTAGTGAGACAGGAAACTATGGAGACAGGAAACAAGGAAACCAGTGAGACATGAAACTAGGAAACTACAGAGACAGGAAACTAGGAAACTAGGAAACTAGTGAGACATGAAACTACAGAGACAGGAATCAAGGAAACTAGTGAGACATGAAACTACAGAGACAGGAAACAAGGAAACTAGGGAGACATGAAACTAGGAAACTACAGAGACAGGAAACTAGGAAACTAGTGAGACAGGAAACTACAGAGACAGGAAACAAGGAAACTAGGGAGACATGAAACTAGGAAACTAGGGAGACGTGAAACTAGGAAACTACAGAGACAGGAAACTAGGAAACTAGTGAGACAAGAAACTAGTGAGACATGAAACTATGGAGACAGGAAACAAGGAAACTAGTGAGACATGAAACTAGGAAACTACAGAGACAGGAAACTACAGAGACAGGAAACTACAGAGACATGAAACTAGAAACTAGGAATCCACTGAAATCTATCATTTGAATTGTTATTTTTTGGACCAAAATATTCATTGTAAATCTTTAAGTATCTCTTTGTGTGTGTGTGTGTGTGTGTGTGTGTGTGTGTGCATGCGTGTGCATGCATGTGTGTGTAAATTCCTGTGTATCCTCCTCTCGTTGCTGTCTCGGCTGTAGCTGATTCCGTTTAACCCTCCGCGGATCTTCACCGCCTTCCATGAGTACGTTCTGAAGGGAAACATCGCAGACGCAGGCACCACGCTCCTACAGCACTTGTGAGTTAAATATATCTGTCATTTTGGCATTAATGTTATAGCTACTGTTACACAATCCTACAAGGTGTGGTGTGTTTTCAGTAAGGGAGGTCCGGTCGATCCTTGTCTGAAGCATCAGGTGTCACTCTGTGGGCTTCCTCTGTTTGTGAAGAGGATGATCTCGCTGCTCCTCAGACCCATCGTGAGTTTCGGCGACTAATTTAGTTAACGTACAATACAGATAGACAGCAATATAGAGAAGATTTATATAGCGAAGAGGCGTGTAAAAATAATTTTTCAGTACAGACCAAAAGTTCAGAGGCAGCCAGGGATTTTTATTTACCATTTTAATTTAAATTATTTTACTACAATATATTACAGTGCCCTTGAATTCTTGAAAGTTCACTATTCACAGTTGTTGTTGACTGATTTATATCAATTTTCAATCAATATATCAGGTTGATATCAATATTCTCATTCTAATATGTTATTGTTGCTATAGTAGCAGCTGATCTGTTATCTCTTGAAAAAAAAAAAGTTTTTAATTTTCAAAAATTTGCATGTTCTTGGTCTGTAATTTTTAGTGTAATATAGTGTAAACCGGATAAGACTGGCGTGACGTGATCAGAAATGATTTTTTCCTGGAAAAGACATGAGCTACAGCATTCTGAATTAGCTGAAGCATATTTAAAAACAGTGTCGCAGCCAGCTAAAAGTTAAAAGTTTGATTTTTTTTTTTTTTTGTCTCTCTCCTTAGTATCCACGCATGGCTGCAGCTATACACTCCCTCTGCGGAGTCGGGTAAGACTGAAAGTACAACTAGAGACAGCGCCAATCCAATACCCATCGGTATCAGTATTGGAGCGATAACAGCAAAAAACATGGTGGATTGGATATAGAATTAATTTTTCATTTAATTTAAAATTTACACATAAAAAGACTTGATTGTATTATTTTGTTAGGAGTGATTTGATTCTGTTTATACTTTTTTTATAGTTGCAATGTAAATGATTTTTCTAGGCGGGGCACGTTAGCACGTTTGCCTCACACCCCCAGGGTTGGGGGTTCGATTCCCGCCTCCGCCTTATGTGGAATTTGCATGTTCTCCCTGTACTTCGGGGGTTTCTTCCATGTACTCCGGATAGGATCCAGGCTCCCCGCGACCCTGTGTAGTATAAGCGGTACAGAGAATGGATGGATGGATGGATGGATGGATGATTTTTCTATGAAAGCTGCAGTTTTGTACAAGTCATATTTTTAGCTATGAATTTCTTTCGTCTACTTTTGTATCCTGTAAGTTCTTCATTCAAAAAATATCATTGTAGAGCTTAGGAATTGTGATAGAAAAAAAATTATCGGATGGGTATCGATATCAGAAATGAAAGTATGTTATCGTGCCATCGCTTAGGATCGAGTCTTATAGACGTGTAAGATATGGCAAACTTTTACACACACATATTGTATAGGAACGTACACACACAGAAAAGCTGACGCGTAGCTGCAGAAATCCTAAAATCACTCCTGAATAGCAAACATGGCAATCGGAAATGCTCTTAGCTACCATTTTGTTGAAAATCCTTCCGTGTAATTTGCACTCTCATTGGACGATGTGTGCTTAGTCTAGTTATTTCTATTTTCTCCTTCAAAGACATTTTGAAAAATGGATGATTGCGTAAGTGGTTCGTCTCCTTCCTCATCGCTATTTCACGGGCGCCTTCTCAATCATAGCTGATGACGTATTAATAAACGAATCAATTAAATAAACTTAAATAAATTAGCCCCTGTAGACACAAAATTTCTGATATTGTATGTTTCATTGCATGTAATCACCAGACATGGCTGTTACTGACAATCTGCACAAATCTACAGTCTGGGCTAAAAAGAAATCAGCCCCAGCTGATCGCATACTATTGCAAACTGTGCTGTGTATTTTTACTACAACTGTTGGTGGTGTTGCTTCAAAAGAACAAGACAATCAGCTTCGAGGTGTTTGTTAACAGCCGATAAGATGACAAATTTGCCAAAAATGAAACCTTTTGAAACAAAATTTTGAGTGCTAGCTATTTTTTTCCCCCAGCCATCCCTCATTGCTTGTCACTTTGTGTGTTCTTTGCTTTGCAGCAGTGCAGCAGAACTGTGGAAGCAGCACAAAGAGGTTGAGGTATGTGCGTGAATTTCGAGAGCGTACCAGTTTCTAATCATTGCGAAACATTCAATAAGAGAAATTCTAATAATTTCATTGTGGCAGTTGTATATGGTGTTTTACTATCAAAAAATCTTTAGTTGTGTTGTCTGTTGTCTTTATCTCTGTACCAGTGTTATTGTGGAGAGGTGTGAATTGTTTGCCCAATAGGTGGCTCACACCCCTCCCCTTTCCCATCACCCTGCTCACCAGCAGCTAAACATAGAGTCGTGATACTCTACACACAGAAACCCAACAGCGTCCTGCCAAATCTTCTATCAGACTTGCGGCGATAAAATAATTCATTTGATTATACTAATTAAAAATGTCCAACAAGTCCATTTCCATCTTTGATATGGTGACGTTTTTTGTAAGGAGTCTCCAGTGTCAGCTTTGTAACAGTCAGAGTTAAAGCTGACGTAGAGAACTTTATGCTTTTGCGGTTTCTTGGTAACTTGAGAGGCTGGTGACGGAACTACTGTTTACAGCTGCTATGACGTAAACGAGAACAAGAAGTGACTTCATTTGTGGACGTTCGGCAACAGTCAGTGTAACTATAAATGGATAAAAGTATGATGTGTCGTTTATTAATGAATAAAAACGGTTAGTGTTGGCAAATTGATGTGGTTTAAGAAGAATAAAACAATTCAGAACATGACTTATTGAAAAATAATCAACTTCAGGATGGTAACAGCAACACCACAATGATGTCGATGATTGATTATTTTCCTATAACTGCATGACCCCGAGGGTTTTTATAAATGTTACAGGAAGCATTATAGACTGTTGTTCATGTTTGTAGGATTATATCCATGAGACGTTAGCTGAATGGAGGAAGCTGGAGCTGGACGTTCTGCTCTGCCCCATGCTGGGACCAGCCTTCAACTTTAGCTACCCTGGAAAACAGACCAGTAACGTATCGATTTCTGCCTTATTTGAACCTTGGGGTGTTAACAGTAACTCTGCTTCATCATACAGATGTTATAGTCGTTGATTATTTTCCTATAACAGCACACCTGGGCATATTTTAATACCATACCTATAGCCAGATGTGATGAAAATGCGACAGCTTCCTACATTCTATATTCTTTCTACATTTCTACATTCTCTTGGGTGGGGCTAATCAGACTGGGAATATCAGACAGAGTTAGACAATTAACCAGTTATACTTATTAGAATATCAGGCCACAGTGTGCAAACTTTTACACCAAACTGTAACATTACCTTTTAAAAAAACTACAATAAGTGATTCTGTTGTATTATCATCAGGCCTGTTATGTAGTCATAGAAATGTGTACTTTCGAGTATTGTCTAATGGATTTGATCCTCTGCTGCACTCTGCTGATTGAAGTGAGTGTGTGCATGTGTGTGTGTGTGTGTGTGTGTGTGTGTGTGTGTGCGCGCACAGGCGCTCTGAGTTACACTGCGCTGTACAACGTGCTCAACTTCCCTGTCGGAGTCGTTCCTGTCACTGTGGTCACAGCCGAGGATGAAGATGAGCTGAAACACTACAGAGGGAACTTTGGAGATATTTGGGACAAAACCTTTGTCAAGGTGAACATGACACCATGACACACAGCTTATTTTACCTGGTGGAGGTTACAAAGTGGGCCATGGAACTCAGTGGTCTGAGGAGCTTTAGCATTTCCACTGAATGATTAAAAAAAAAAATAGAGAATGAGAAATTTTTTAGGCATTTTTTTTCCCCGTAAATTTAACTGAAGTTAACAATTAGCAATGAAACTGAGAACTGTCCAGCCAATCATGCACTTCGGTTTAACCATAAAGTCCCATATAAAGGTCCTTATAAAGGTTTTATTATTATTTTATTTTAATGATCATTTCTGTCTCATTTTGTTCCTCGATTTTATTCTGAAATTCATGTCAAAATATATTTATTAGCATTTATTAATTTTAAAGTGGAAGATGTGAATGTGTCACAATTTTGACTGTCAGATTGTGTCTTGAACCATTTTTAACCATTTTTAAACATTTTGCATGCTATAGTTTTAATGCTGAAGTACACATTTCAATTTATAGCCAGTTAAATGCTGAATCTTGCAGCCTTACTACGTTTAAAAAAAAAAACACACACTAATCGTTATAGGTGTAGGAAGCTCACAAAGAACTGTAGTGTAGTCAATCATTTAAGAAGGCAACACACACACAAACAACCCGTGAAATGCAAATAGCTGTAACCCATAATCAAATGTGATATTCAATATTTCTTACACACGGTCTGTCTGTTTTTCTTTTCCTTTTTTTGCACCTGACTCATGTGACATGATAGCAAACATGCACAAACAAAAATAAGTAAATAATTTATTAAGTAAGTAAGTAATTACTTGGATGCACCATCTGTCAGGGTACGAGGAAGGCATGCATCAACACTCTTCTCTGTCCGAACAGCTGGCTGTCTTCAAACGTCGTCTAAAGACCTACCTCTTCAACACGTACTTGAATTACCACTTTGTTTATCTATTATAAAAAAAAAAAAAAATTATAGTAGATAGACTTGTAAGACTGATGGTACTCTTAGTACTTGACCTAGCATGAGGATGAGCTTTGGATAGAGACTACAAATCACTTGTCTGCTACATGCTTTAATTATTATTATTATTATTATTATTATTATTATTATACACAGGATCAGATTACATTGTGTGTAAACAAATGGAGACGATGGAAAAGTACTTTAAAATGGCTGACTTCTTGCTAGCTGGCCACTAGACTGCAAACATGGCATTAAATAAGTAAGAAAGCATAATGAATGACAGCGTTAGTCATTGTATAATTGTGTGTGTGTGTGTGTGTGTGTGTGTGTGTGTTACAGGCCATACGAGGTGGTGTGGGTCTGCCAATAGCAGTGCAGTGTGTGGCTCTGCCCTGGCAGGAAGAGATGTGTTTACGCCTTATGAGAGAAGTGGAAAAGCTCTGTGCCAAGAACAAACACTCCAACATAAACCACTGAACACACACACACAAACACACATATTTGTTATATGCATTACCTTATCCTTGACCAGAAGCCTCCTTTTTTTTTTATTTTGCACTGGAGCTACATGGCTAACATAATGGAAGTAATGGAAGGATACCTAAGAGTTTAGAAGTGTGTGCACTAGTAAATATTGAAATCATCTCCACAGTCACGTCGATTCAAACAGCATTGTTGAGTTGTTCTGTGTTTTAAATAGTTGTGTTCATGTGGTGTCTGACACTGTCTTACACTTTTACTTATAAAAAAATGGACAAAAGGACATCACTGAGGTGAAAAGAGTGAATCATCTTTACGTCTAACTGTTACAAAGCACTGACACTGGAGACTCCTTCCATAAATGTTAAATAAATGTCTCCTTTTTTTGTTAAATAATTTATTATTTGACGTCGATTATGTAGGTCCCTGTGAATGAGCTGTTACTATAGAAACGATAACGTATTAGAACAAGCGCATTAATATAAACCTGTGATTTATATTAAAGCCACAACTGCTGAGCTGCTGTTGTAGGAAATTAATCAACACCTTCTGATCGGGTCAGTTTTGATAATTCAACAGTGATGTGGTATCATTAATTGTAATACACAATCTGTTTATGTGTAAATGCTTCTATCGAGTCAAGTGTGTGGTGATGTGAAGACCAAATCTTACAGAGCTCAGAAGCACTTAAATATTCATCTGACTGTTTGTGTATTTATTCATTCAATCACATTCATTCAAGTAGGTTCACTTGATTTACAGATGTGGTTGTGAGGAAAAACTCACAATATGCTCTTAATATTAACAACTTAATATTACGCATATCGCTCTAACTGTGAAAACGGATTTTGTGTGCTATTATTTTGAAATGTTACTAGGAGTCACTTTCAAACAAAGACATGTTTAAATAAAGAGTGTATGTGCAATTTTTTACTACTATCCTGACATGATTTTCTTCTTAACGTTTCTATACGTCAAATGAGAATTTGTATATAACAGGATAAAATGAAACCATGATTAATAGTTTTAATTCCAGTTTTGCATGTCAAACAGGAACTAACTTCAGGTAGCACCTGATGTTGTGAAACATCAGACCACATGTGCTGAGGTCTGAGGAATCATTCGTTTGGATTCGTTGTTTTCCAGCATCATACCTAATTTACACAAAACTGATAAAATCTATTCAAAAATCACTTGTCGCTCTGTTGCTTTTTGCAGTTGCAGGAACAACATCATTTTCCAATAATGCAGCTCAGCCATTGCAGCGCATCAGTTTACATAGACACACACTCTTCCTCCTTTTATAGGATGCTATTACTTTTGTCCTAATGGAATGGCTAGTCTTATTGGTCTTAATTTACATGTTTGTTTTGGATCGATATCTTTCCGGTCATTAATATGAAATGAAGTTCTGCAAAATGTTCAATAAATTTGTGAGTGTAATTGAAAGAAATAAATCATTTAAAATTGATATGCCTTTGTAGTAACTCATGACAGTAATTCAATTCAATTCAATTTTATTTGTATAAGTGCTTTTAACAATGGACATTTTCACAAAGCAGCTTAACAGAAATCTGTGCATTTTGGATATAAATTTTAAATCTATAAATTTATCCCAGTAATATGATTTGAAGCCGGTTAAATTTAAAAAGTTGTAGGGGAACTGGGTCTGTTTATTGTCAGTCTAATAAAATAATCAGTCTTATTATAAATATTCTACATATGTATGTTACATAGGTATGGAGATATCCTACCTATGTACTGTATATCCTCTTTCATAATGTAGAAATTAAAATGATAAACTTTTATATAAATCAGTAAAATGGAATTTATTGAAATACAGAAATGGTGAAGCACCAATCAACTGCTTAACTAAGGACTACTAATATATTAACTTTTAAAAGCGACAGATCAAAAAGAAAAGACTGTGTGCGGGTGAGAGAGAATGAGTGGTGTGTATGAGGGCTGATTTATACACTATATGGCCAAAGGTATGTGGACGCCTGACCATCACACCCGTATGTGCTTCTAACCCAAACTGTTGCTTCAAAGTTCTAAGCACACAATTGTATAGAATGACTTTGTATGCTGTAGCTTTACAATTTCCCTTCACTGGGACTAAGAAGCCCAAACCCTTGAGCACGTGAAGACATGGTGTGTGAAGGTTGGAGTGGAAGATCTCGAGTGTCCTGCACAGAGCCCTGACCTCAAACTCACTGAACACCTTTGGGATGAACTGGAACACCGACTGCACCCCAGACCTCCTCACCAAACATCAGGTGATGTTCGGGTTACAGCATTTGTATTCAGTTACACTGGAAGAATAATGGCATTGCATGTAACTATATAAAAAAAAATTAACGGTCAGTTCTCAACTTTCACCAAACAGAGCCGAATCTACTGAATACCTGGCAACCAATGTGACTCTCTGGCTCACGCGGGGTCAGAGTGAACAGTGCGAGGGCGGCTTAGTGTGGGGGTGTGTGTGTGTGTGTGTGTGGATAATACTGAGTGTAGCAGGAGCAGGTTGGAGCAGAAGAGTCGAGACATGGATGGTGAGTGGAAGCGTGTAGTAGTGCCGCTGCTCTGTGCTGCTGGTGTGAGTGTTTTCCTGCTGAAATGGACAGAACAGCAGAAGGTGAAGAGGAAACTCCAGAGAGCCAGAGAGAAAAGAGAGAAGGAGCTCGGACAGGCAGAGAAAGCCGTGAGCTGCTTTAAGACTCAGGTATGCACACACACACACACACACACACACACACCAGTTTCACCTGTTTCACCTGTCCACTACAAATACCATTAAAAACCATCAGCTAACCAATAAAACCATTACCATTACTGGTCCTTAATGGTATGACATAACATGCTACTAACAGAAAGCAACAAATTACCAGTAGAGACCCATAGAGACCATTAGAGTTTCCATTAAAACCAATGCAATTCCCATTATAACCATCAAAACCATTACAAGTGCTATGAGGATTTCTGTTGTTGTTTTTGTTTTCAGCAGGGATGCACCTGGTACAGGTTTAGTGTGTGTGTGTGTGTGTGTGTGTGTGTTGAGCGCACTCTGTGTTTATCTTCGCTGCTGTGACATCCACATTTTTCCTCGACAATCACTGCTGTTTTTGTTTCCTTTTCTGTCTTTCTCTCCACCAGTTTGTGTTTCTGTCCATTTTTGTCTATGCAAATATCTATCTATCTATCTATCTATCTATCTGTATGCAGTGGATCTAAAAAGTCTGGACACCCCTGTTGAAATGGTCTTTAATGTGATGTAGCTACCAACAGAATTCCAGTGAAATGTTTTAAGGAGAAAAAAAAAATCGTCACAATAACCCGGTTGTATAAATGTCCACTTCTACAAATGCATGTGTCTTTGTCTGCTTGTCTGTCTCTCTGATTGTGTAACATTTCGGTTGAATAGTCTTGTGTTTGCAGAATGCTGGTGTTGATTTGAGCTCCATCGTGACTCTCCCACTGGCTGAGCTGAGTAAGCGGATCAGAGGAGGATCTCTGCAGCCTGACGCTGTACTCCACGCCTACATGGAGAAGGTTCAGTGCACTCTCATATCTCACTCCTGCTCATTTACACATTGACACAGTGATCACACACTCACACACGCCCCCTGCCCTCACCTGTGTACAGTTACATATCCACTTTCTCTGCCATCCATTAACTCAGTAAACACAAGTCTTTATCTTTAGATACGATGACTGGGTTATACAACTGTTTCTATCACTGTTTACTTTATAAACCATGCAACTGTCTACTGTTTAACACTGTTAATATAAAATCTACTGTATTATATTAACAGTTTTTGCTCTCTAGGACTCTAGGATGGCTGCGGCATCATCAAATTTGAGTTTCGGACTATTTTTTGAGAGTGTATAAGTAGGTGTGAAAACTAATATCCCGAAATTTTGCTCATGTAATAAATTGCTTAACAAACACCCAGTGGCAGCAGGTGGTTTTTAAAATAAGGGAAGCACAGGTATCTGTTATTGAAGTATATATCTGTGCGTTTTGGTCAGACCTCCTGTTTAATTCTCAGTCTCTCCTCATATGTAAGAGCATCAAAATACTTTTCCAAAATCAGCCTGACAAAATTAGTAGTGTCTTCCATCTAGGATGCTAATTAGCTGGCTCACTTTCACTGAAGAAGGTAGTAACAGCTAGACTTCTAGACCTGTAATGAAACAAAAACCAAATGAAATAATCAGCCTTACAACTTACAATTACTGTACTGCAATTTATTTACCATATTTGCCAGTTACAGTGATAAAATAACAAGCTGTTCTAGACAGTTTAAAACTGTTATGAATTCGGTTAGCGACCGCTACTGCAGCTCTGTGCGCTCTGTGAGTGCATATGACAGATAAGTTTAAGTATGAGATGTCAGTCATGTTTTTTTTATACCGTTTTAGTGTTTGGCATTGAAGGTTCCATCACTCTGAGAAGTCTCCCACTCATCACGTGGAGGAGTTTTGTACTCAGGCTTGACAATCGCAAAGGATCTATGCAAATCCCACACACCCATTGACTCCCATTGAAGCTGTGCATTTTGGCAGGACCTACAATGATGTATTAAAAGCCTGCTGTCTAATGAGCATTAATATATGCTCCCATTAAAAACAGTGTACTTGAATCTGCCATAGGAGCCCATAGAGTGAGATATTTGATTTGCAAGCCCGGGCTTCACATGTAGTCTTAAAGTGCTCTATACTGAGCCTGTCCTTTATTCTACAGGCTTTGGAGGTGAACAAGAAACTGAACTGTGCTACTGCTGTCCTCACAGAGAGTCTGAAACAACTTGAAAACATCGAGTCACACAAAGACGGCCTTCTCTACGGCATTCCCTTCAGCATCAAGGACAATGTGGATTATGAGGTACTGATGTAGGGAATGATATCAAACTACCATTCCTGATAATATTCAGTGTGGATTGGGAATTTTGTATCCAGTATATTGGATTAGAAGTAAAACAGTGACTATAAGAATGCAGAATATTTCTGTTTGTGATATTATAGAGGCATAAAATTGACAGTATATGAGCTTTTAAATGCAGACACAAATCTTCAAATGCAATTCAAAAACATGATCAGCTATAACCATCTATCATTCCTAACATGTTGTTATCGGTCCCAACATGCTGTCGTGTAATAATGCGTGTAATAATGTTGCAGTAATGTCGTCCAGACATACCAAGACGCAGGTAGTAATTGGGTATCTGATGGTGGGAAGAACAGAACGAGTCGGGTGTCATCAGCATAACTATAACAGGAGAAACCGTGTGAAGAGATTGCATTACCAAGAGAAAAGTTATAGATGGAAAAGAGAAGAGACCTGATCACTGAACCCTGAAGGACACCAGGAGACAGTTTACCGAGCAGATACGTCCCCTCAAGCGAAGCAAACTATGACCTTGCTTAGCCAATTATTCTAAGGCTGGTGAGGATGCTGTAAAGATGTGGTTGGATGCACATGTAGGTTTTATTTGGGTATTCCTGTAAGGCATACTGTTTTCTAGCCCATCTTCCCATAATCGAGAACATTACAGACCAAGACACACAACATTTATAACTTTGCAAAGGCAAACAGACCATACATACATGCATACACAACCAATGATCAAAATAAGCTAGTGACACGTGGAAGTGAACATTAGCATTGTGATGAATTCCCATAATGCACTGGTGTGTCCTGCTTTAACACTGCGTCAATTCGCTTTACATTTTAACATCAGAGTTTTTGATGTTTAATTTTCAATCCTTTGTGCTGGAATAACAAAACCAGAGAGGGGTTTATTTCTCTTACACTATCTGATACAAGATGACTCAACTGTAGAGTCAAGATATAATTAAAAAGAGCAGGAAATAGTAGTTAGCAGTTGACCTCAGCGATGATAAATGGTGAATGTAAATGCAAGTTTGTAATTATATTAATTTCTATCATTTATGCACAGAAAACAAACAAGCTTTGGGATCACTGTCCTGCATTTTTTTCCAGTGTTTCCTGAAATTTGGCCTTTGCATGTGCAATTTGCTGTATGTATTGCACAGCAGACATTTTAAGTCTACCAGCTTTCAGTCTCTGTCTCATCACTGGAGATAAAAGTCACTCGCTGCAATTAAACATAAGCCACATTGCCATCAAGGTTTTGGAAACACTGGTGTTCTTCATACTTGAGAGAATACAGAGACACTAGATCAAAACATGAAGGAAGAAAAAGGTCAAAACCAGAAAGACAATCAGGACGTAATGCTCAGATCTATTACTGTAAAAGATAATAATAATAATAATAATAATAATAATAATTGTGGTGGATCAAATAACTTCACAATACATACAGTTAGACAGAAGAACCGACACACAACTACATATTTTCAATAAATGTGTGTATTTCAAGTGCAACATTATTACAATAATCCTACAGGAGAAATTAAATGTGTGAGTGATTCTTCTTTATCTCTTTCCTAAAACAAATGAAAGAAGATTTTGTGTGAATGTGTCTCAAGGGCTACGACTCTTCCTGTGGCGTGTTGACTAAGCTGGATGATCCTGCCGTTAAGGACAGTGTGGTGGTCTCAGTACTGAAGAAGCAGGGTGCAATCCCCTTCATCAAAACCAACATCCCACAGGGTCTCCTCAAGTAAGAAACACTCTACAAAACACACTGTCACACACTCTGCATGTGTGGTTAGTGAAAGCAGGATGCAAGTGTGAAACCTCAATTCACTGTTGTGTACAATCCTTATTTCTTACATCAGTACAAGCACAGTTAAATGATCAAACAACTCATGACATCCACTTCATTAACCCATAAATGTTTATTCAGTGTTTATGCATGTCTCTCTTATAAGGCTCTTATGAATATCACCTTCATATAAAGTATTAGCAAAACCAATTCTGATGCTTTACTGAGCTAGTATTGTGTGTGTTTTTTTTTTTAATGGATTGTAGCTATGAATGTAGTAACCCCATATACGGGAGGACGGTGAACCCCTGCAACCTCGAGAAGACGTGCGGCGGCTCTTCAGGAGGCGAGGGGGCTCTGATTGCTGGAGGAGGATCTATTCTGGGTCTGGGAACCGACCTCGGAGGAAGCATCCGCATCCCAGCAGCCTTCTGTGGCATCTGCGGCTTAAAACCCACAAACAAAAGGATAAGGTGTTTTATATTTCTTGCATAAGAACAGGAATAAAATTTCAACTTTTGAAAATACACTATAAATGGCAGAATGTGGACACCTGACCAGTCACACCCATATGTGCTTGTTGAATATCCTATTCCAGATTTGCTGTTATAATAACCTCCATTCTTCTGGGAAGGCTTTGCACTAGATTTTGGAGCGTGGCAGTGGGGATTTGTGTTCATTCATCCACAAGAGAATTAGTGAGGTCAAGTATTGATGTTGGGGGAGGAGGTCTGGCGTGTATTCGGTGTTCCAGTTCATCCCAGTGGTGTTCAGTGGGGTTGAAATCAGGGCTCTGTGCAGGACACTTGAGTTCTTCCACTCCAACCTTCACACACCATGTCTTCATGGTGCACAGGGGTATTGTCATGCTGGAACAGGTTTGGGCTTCTTAGTTCCACTGATGGGAAATTGTACTGCTAAAGCATACAAAGACATTCAACACAATTGTGTGCTTTAAACTTTGCAGCAACAGTTTGGGGAAGCACAACATATGGGTGTAATGTTCAGGTGTCCACAAACTTTTGGCCATACTGCATGTAAGAAAATGTAATAAGTAGGAATGTGATAATAATTGGTTGTACAGCATGGCATAATATTTGCAGTATTGTTATTATATGTACAGTAACTATTAATTAGCAGTTATATTGACAAGTAGTAAGAGAGGTAACACTTTCTGTAAATGCATTTATAATGTGTTATATAGCATTAATAATACCTGATAGCACATACTTATGATTACATGCATTATGTATTATGTTATAATACATTATAAAGACCTTTGCTCATGCTTGACCTTATTAAGTTCTTTGCTTATGCTCATAAACTGTTATGCATTTTTACTCTAACAATTATACAGGGCATTATAAGGTAATATGTATGCTATATAACATGCCGTAAATACATTATGGATACAGGATTTATAGGAAGTGTTCCTGTAATTAATAACACTATTTTGTTATTGCAATGTAAACAGTTTTTTTGACATCTTTTTTCATGCAGCATGCTTGGACTCTCTTCGTGTGTAAAAGGTGTGAAGACAGGTAAAGCACTGCATCAGTAAATGATCACACATGTTCCTGTGGATTTGGAGATTACTGTAGTAGCTGGCAAATATTGCCATTACATTACATTGTCTTTGGAATCAATGTGTTTGTTTCTAGCCCTGTCTTCCATTGGTCCTATGGCCCGTGATGTGGAGAGTCTGGCTCTGTGTATGAGAGCTTTACTCTGCACAGACATGTTCACATTGGACCCTACGGTTCCTCCGATACCATTCAACCAAGAGGTACTGACCACAGTCTGCTTCAATACAGCAGAGTAGTGTGTCAAATCTCAGTGGCACTCAATCACATTTTTTTGAACAGGTGTACGAAAGCTCTGAGCCCCTGAGGATCGGATACTATGAGAATGACGGGTATCTTCAGCCGTCTCCAAGCATGAGCAGAGCCCTACGAGAGACCAAAGAGCTCCTGGAAAAAGCAGGACACACGGTATCAGTGCTCGAGAATGGCTAGTTCTGTAAACCCTAGATAACTTCTAGGGGAGGTGTTTAACATGAGACATATGACATATGATCAACATGTAATGGGACTTGTGCAGGGACTGTTTAATAATATGTCCCTCTTTGGTAAAGTGTCTAAGTGAAGTGATATCAGACAGATTTGTTGAGGAGTCTAATGGCCTGTGGAAAGTAGCTGTTCATGAATCTGGTAGACTTGGCCCAGATGCTCTGTAGCCTTCTTCAAGATGGGAGAAATGTATATATCTGGGAATCCTTCCTGATGCTGCAAGCCTTTGTTATACAGCGCTTGGTGTAGATGTTCTCAATGGCAACGTGAAGAGAAACGTGACCCAGTAATGGACTGCTCAGACTTCATCACCTGCTGCAGTGCTTTTCTGTCTGAGAGAGAGAGAACAGTTTTACTGCTCGCCGTTTCTACTGCTTCACCACCAATGTGTAGAGGGTTATGAGGTATTTGGGCCTTTTTTGAAGTCAACAGTCATCCCTTTAGCTTTCTTGCACCTAGCTTTCTAGGTGCGTCATTTCTCTTTGTAGGCCATCTTTGGCCTACAAAGGATTAAATATTCCTCATAGAATAGCATGTAATGGTAGGGGTTGAATGTCTGGGCCGCAGTGATGACTTCCATCACAGAGTGGGCAAGTCTTTGCGTAGCTCACCCATGACATTGTAAAGCACAAGATGGATCAGGTTCACTCATGTGCTCATTGGGGACCTTCAAATTTGGTTGTAGATCTGTTGCTCTGTTGCTCTGTTGTAGCCTGCGGGCCTGTGAGGGGCACCAGAGCATTGGCTTGGTCCTTGGTGTTCTAGTAGGATGGCTTGGAAGTCTGTTTTACTCTGTTGGGTTTACATTTCTGAAAACAAATTATACTCTTCGAAAAAAGTTCTCAATGATTCTCAATGAATTCCTAAAGAGCATCTACTTGGAACCATTTCTGAAAAGGAAACCCCAGTGAATTGGAAGCCATTTGGGATTCTGCCAAACTAGGTGATTCTTCATTGACAAAGAGCTGCAAACTTAGCTAAAGAAAACATCACTGTGGTTATATATGTACAGTGGCTTGCATAAGTATTAACCACTGTTAAACTTTTTCCATATTCTGTAGTTGTACAAATGTCAGATGATCTCAATGTTCCTGGAAGAACCCAGAGTTTGTTACCTAAACAGCATCATGATGAGCAAAGAGATATCAAAAGAAGTCTGGGACAAAGTTCTGGAAAGTGTGTGTGTGTGTGTGTGAGTGTGTATATCTTCCTTTTTCTACTCTGCAGCTAATTCCATTCAACCCTCCTCACGTATTCACTGCCTTCCATGAGTTTGTTGTGAGGGGAAACATTGCGGATGGAGCAGGCACATTTTTAAAACACTTGTGAGTCGAATCTCATTTTTTTCATTAGTGTTTCATAGTTTCCCTGTTGCGGAAATGTGGCGTCTGTTGGCTTCAAGATTCCTGGGTTGTGTTTTCAGTAAGGAAGGCCCTGTCGATCCGTGTATGCAGCATCAGGCCTCAAGCTGGGCTCTTCCCAAGTTTATGAAGAAGATGATCTCTGTGCTCCTTAGACCTATTGTGAGTTCAATCACATTTATGCAGTTTAAGGCACTTTAGCTGAAAATGGATAGCAGGACATATAGTGAGTTACATTAGCCAATTTACAGAGCCATTGATAAGACCTGAAATAAACCACCAAGCTGATTTATTAACAATGCAATGCAAACCGATTAGTAAATAACACTGCAGATACTAAAATAAACCTGAATGCCACTTTAGGAACAGAGAAAGAATTTTCAAGATAAAATACACCCTGAAGGGCAGGTATTAAATTTGTTAAAGCCTCTTTACCCTTAAAAAACAACTGGGATACATAAAAAAAAAAAGCTTTATATCTAAACATTATGAGATTTATTTTTAAATATTAGGAGATGAAACTTTCTCATTATTACATTATTATTACAGTAAATGTTTTTATTTGTGTTTTAAATACTAATTCAGTTAAAGCAATTTTTATTATTAATTTATATTATAATACCTTTTCTATAATAATTCTTATTTTTATAATCTTTAATTTTTTTAAATATATATATATATATATATATATATATATATTTATATATATATTTATATTTATATATATAAATATATATATATATATATATATATATAATGTATTATTTATTTTTAACTTCTAAAAGTGTTAATATTCATTTTTAGATTGATTTTTAAGTTGATTTTGTTTCCACAATTCAGGCCTCTAGCATACATTCTTCATAGTTTTCTTTCTTTCTTTTTTTCTTTTGCATGCTCTATATTGAATAATGAGTTTTTTGTTGTCATGTCTGTATTATTGGCATATTAGGTAATTAGGTTATTGCAAGCTTTGAACATTTCCTAAATAAATCAACAAGTGTGTACCAGTAATTGTGTAACTCTCGCTAAAATAATTCAGCGCGATAAAGACTTAGACATAGTTATTTAAAGTTTCCTTAGATTGTGCCTGTAGTAAACGTGTTTTTTTTTTCTTCTCAGTATCCACGCATGGCTGCATTTATACACGCCACTTGTGGAGTCGAGTAAGACTGAAATCCCACCTGAACTGCAAACACATGAAACTATACTGTCATCCTAATCACTTTTAACATATACTTCTGCCTCTGACTGCTCTAGTGACTTCTGCAACTAAAGCACAGCTTTTTTTTTGTGGAAATTATGGAACACGTCATGCTGTGTTTGAGGCTCCATATCAATATTTAGCATTAAAACTTTCAGAGTGCGAATGTAGTAAATCAACAACAACCCAGAATCGAGTGTTTTCTCGAACTACACTAGACACTACAACCTCAAACACACAAAAATGTATAATCTTTCCATGTTATGTGGACTCATTACAGTTCCTGTGTGTGTGTTCTGTGCTCTGTAGCTCTCCTGCAGATCTGTGGAACCAGCACAAAGAGGCTGGGGTTTGTGTGTGAATTTATTTGCCTTTTATTAAAGATTGATATTGATGTTGGGACATTTCTAAACTATTATTAACATCATAGAAAACATTATATTTTGTTGCACATGTTTGTAGGATTATGTCCATGAGATGTTGGCTGAGTGGAGTAAGCTGGAGCTTGATGTGCTGCTCTGCCCCATGCTGGGACCAGCCTACAGCTTCAACTACAGCGGAAAACTCTTCAGTAATGTACCAGTTTTGAACATTATACACTATATATTGCATTATAGACTATACATTGCAAAACGTGCAGCAGGAAGTCAGCACTATAAGAGTGTCACTGTAAGTTTTCAGTGCCTCCTTGCACTGCACTCCTTTTATAGCAAATAAGCTTATTTTTCAGTAAGGATAGATGACATGGTGAGTAGTTCTACCTCATTCCTTGTTTTCTTTCTTTTTACCAGTAAAAGGAATGAGAATTAACAAGAGTGGCTGCACCATGTTCGAGATAATCAAGATCTACACCTAGTACTGTCAAAAGGGAGACCAGCTGTAGTTTTATCTCATTTTATCCATATTTTAATAACACACATTGGTTACATGAGCGCACATTGAAAAGCCAAGACCACAGTTTATCACGATGTATAATAAAATCTTCTTGTAAACGTTATAAACAGAAAAGATGACCAAGTTAATCTGATCTTGCCAAGCTTCACCAGCAAAACTCACGACCCTAAATCTACTTGTGTCAATTCTACACCCTTTTCTAGCACTAGCACTAGTCAGACATTGTTTACATTGCCATGGTGATGCTATTGTCAATCATTCTGCCATCTGACACACCTCCCTAATTCTGATCAGGCATAAAATAGGAGTTTTTTTTTTTTAGTGTATTGTAGCAGGGGTGCAAAAATGATGCAAAAATATAGCTACAGATAATTTACTTAATTAACAAATCATTAGCTTAAATTACAAAAGAGACACAAATATTAGTTAAGTTGCTATTTATATGGGAAAAAAACCTTATCAATTTAGTGGCATTATATAATAACTGATTACATATTATTACCTAAAACTTAATAACTGGTTACATAAGTTATTAAGAATATAAACTATTAAATATCAGTTATCATTGACTCAGTAACTCATTGCCAAATATTAACCTGAATCTGTTAATAACTAGTAAAACTAGTAAGGATTATTAAATAGGTTTCTAATACATCAGTTATGGGTACATCTGTCCTCATTATAATATTAAGCCACGCCCACCCTGAATATAATTAGAGCGAACAATACATCATTATCATAGTAAGATCATCACATCATGGGTTTAGCTCCTGAATCTTATAAGATTAAGCTCCTGAAGTTGTAGCCTCTACAAATACGTATCATTCTTTGTGATTAGGTGTGCGTGTGTGTGTGTGTGTGTGTGTGTGTGCAGGCGCTCTGAGTTACGTCGCTCTGTACAACGTTCTCAACTTCCCTGTTGGAGTCGTTCCTGTCACTGAGGTCACGGCCGAGGATGAAGATCAGCTCAAACACTACACAGGAGACTTTGGAGATGTTTGGGACAAGCTCTTTGTCAAGGTGAACATGACACGGAATTTATTTGTAACCGCTAACTCAGAGCGACTGCGTCGTATTGCTGAATTGCATTCTGGGACTTTGAGTCCATCGTTTGCAAGAATGTCTCCATTACTCCTACGCTGGATTTCTCATTAATATGATGTTGAACATTGCTGAAAATGGTGAGTGAGAAAAGAAGCTCTATTAAACTCCTTCGTAACAGTGCTAGCGAAAAACAGTGTCCCCTTATGACATCGGCGTGGCACACAACTGCTTACTTCTCCCTGGAATAAAATAGAAAGTAGAGCCAACAAATTAGCACCAGAATCTGTAAACTCTTCACAAATATTTCAATCAAAACATATTTAATGTGTTTCAGGCTGGAGTTTACCTTTAAATAAGAAAATAAGTGTCAGAGGAGATGTGGCTCATAGCAGACACACACTAACAACATGTACTGTACTGTAAATGGTGATATGTGTGTGTGTGTGTATGTGTGTGTGTGTGTGTGTGTGTGTGTGTTACAGGCCATACGAGGCGGTGTGGGTCTGCCGATAGCAGTGCAGTGTGTGGCTCTGCCCTGGCAGGAAGAGATGTGTTTACGTCTTATGAGAGAAGTGGAAGAGCTCTGTGCCAAGAACAAACGCTCCAACACACACCACTAAACACACACTGACACTCACACACATGCATGTGGTCCCTGTGAATGAGCAGTTACTATAGAAACGATAACGCATTAGAACAAGTGCATTAATATAAACCTGTGATTTACGTTAAAGTCAGAACTACTGTCAGAGCTGCTGCTGTCGGATCAGATTTGAGAAATCAATAGCGATACTTGTTCTACCAACAACAAGTCGTATGAAGGTCCTAAACATTTTATTTTCTAATCACAAAGTTTATACAGTTATATCTTTGATGATGATGTAAGTCAGTACTTGAGTTCGATTGAGCTTGATTAGCTCATGAAGGTGTTTTTTGCACTTGTACTGGTAGCTAAAGAGGCGTGTCTCTGCAGAGTGGAGCGAGCTGTGAGTGGGCGGGGCACTTCGAAGCGGAGTACTGCTGCCGATTGGTCAGTTTTGGTGCCAGAGGATGTGTCTGGACATTTGCTTGGTTAATATTTATCATCGTTAAATATCCCACTTGCACGTCTTCAGTATGCAGAAATACAAACCTGATTAGTCCTTTCAAAACCGATTTTAACAAGCTGCTTAAACCAGGTACTTTTCTGGCGTTAATTGATGATGAAAATCATGAAAATGGCACAAGCTTATGCTAACATTATCACCTAAGCTACTTGACAGCTTTTAGCCGTGAACATTTACATTTATTGGTATCTTTATAAAACAGGAAACATGCATCAAACACCTTTGCAAAACTAGAAACCACGTTGGAATGATTTTTCTATTTGTCGTCAGTCATGACACACACTGATCAACCCTCACCTGATTGTCAAAACACAACACAATAAAGAACTAAGTGTCTAATAAAGCCTGTTTTAGATGCTTACAATGAAAGAGAATAAAATCAGGTTGTGTATGTTGAGATGTATATGAAGACATTATAAACTGCAGTGCAGTAATTGTGAATGTGCCAGGACGTTTTAACAGGTAATGCGTTATTTATTTATTTATTTATTTATAAATTACAGTGCAATTAGCTTAGAACTAGGAAACGTAAAACCACCTCTGAGTCTGTAGATAATCCTACAGAAATATATACACACACAGAGAGTACATACACTCACCAAAGGCACCGAAGATCTCTGCTACTTCCACACTTTATTTATTTTTCTTCGTAATGTCTCTATATAGGTTGTAGATGACAAGATATATGACAGGAGTAGATGAAACCATGGTTATAAGTTTTTATTCCATTTTTGTGAGTCAGGCAGTAAAGATGTGAATGGGAACTGAGGAACTGTCAGACCACACTTGCCATAAGTTTGATCCGAGGAATCAACTGAGCCAGTCGTTTGGATTTGTAGCTTTAACTCATCATTATTCATATTCATCACCTTAACTCATCACCTTATTTACACAGAAAATCTTAGTTCAAATGCAATTGCAAAAAAAAAACAAAAAAAAAACCAACATTGTAATGATGTACACTATATTACCAAAAGTATTCGGTCACCCATCCAAATGATCAGAATCAGGTGTCCTAATCACTTGGCCTGGCCACAGGTGTATAAAATCAATCACTTAGGCATGCAGACAGTTTTTAAAAACATTTGTGGAAGAACGGGCCGCTCTCAGGAGCTCAGTGAATTCCAGCGTGGAACTGTCATAGGATGCCATCTGTGCAACAAATCCAGTCGTGAAATTTCCTCGCTCCTAAATATTCCACAGTCAACTGTCAGCTTTATCATAACAAAATGGAAGAGTTTGGGAACAACAGCAACTCAGCCACGTAAACTGACGGAGAGGGGTCAGCGGATGCTGAAGCGCATAGTGCAAAGAGGTCGTCGACTTTCTTCACAGTCAATTGCTACAGAGCTCCAAACTTCATGTGACCTTCAGATTAGCCCAAGTACAGTACGCAGAGAGCTTCATGGAATGGGTTTCCACTGGACTCTAGAGCAGTGGAGACGCGTTCTCTGGAGTAACGAATCACGCTTTTCCATCTGGCAATCTGATGGACAAGTCTGGGTTTGGAGGTTGCCAGGAGAACGGTACATTTCGGACTGCATTGTGCCGAGTGAAGTGAAGTGAAGTGACTTGTGGCCAAGTATGGTGACCCATACTCAGAATTTGTGCTCTGCATTTAACCCATCCAAGTGCACACACAGTAGTGAACACACCTTTTTTTTGCTGCGGCGCCCGGGGAGCAGTTGGGGGTTCGGTGCCTTGCTCAAGGGTCTCACCTCAGTCGTGGTATCCCTATAATCCCTGCCGGACCCGAGACTCGAACCCACAACCTTCAGGTTCACCTTCGGGTTGCAAGTCCGACTCTCTATCCATTAGGCCACGACTGCCCATGCGAAATTTGGTGGAGGAAGAATTATGGTGTGGGGTTGTTTTTCAGGAGTTGGGCTTGGCCCCTTAGTTCCAGTGAATGGAACTTTGAATGCTTCAGGATACCAAAACATTTTGGACAATTCCATGCTCCCAACCTTGTGGGAACAGTTTGGAGCGGGCCCCTTCCTCTTCCAACATGACTGTGCACCAGTGCACAAAGCAAGGTCCATAAAGACATGGATGACAGAGTCTGGTGTGGATGAACTTGACTGGCCTGCACAGAGTCCTGACCTGAACCCGATAGAACACCTTTGGGATGAATTAGAGCGGAGACTGAGAGCCAGGCCTTCTCGACCAACATCAGTGTGTGACCTCACCAATGCGCTTTTGGAAGAATGGTCAAAAATTCCTATAAACACACTCCTCAACCTTGTGGACAGCCTTCCCAGAAGAGTTGAAGCTGTAATAGCTGCAAAAGGTGGACCGACATCATATTGAACCCTATGGGTTAGGAATGGGATGGCACTTAAGTTCATATGTGAGTCAAGGCAGGTGACCGAATACTTTTGGTAATATAGTGTAGATTAAGATGAATTTCTATACATTTATACAAGATACAAGTTTAAGTACAGATTTTTAATTGCAAAGGGTCTCGTTTATCAGTCTTTTATTAAAGTCATGTGTTAATGTTTTTGTGGCCCAACCAAACCAAAATTCACATCAGATTTACAAAACGTTCTTTATACTCACTTGCATATGATAATAAATTCCAATCAACTGTAAATTACCAAGTGGGTTCACAGTACAGCTCATTTACATTTAGCCATGCCCCCAAACTCCATAAAAGGCAAAGCTCACAGAGAGCTAAAAATTACAAAATGATGACTAAATGGTGAAAAGGCGCCTCTGAAACACAACACGCATTGACTCTTCCTCCTTTTATAGGGTGCCATTACTTTTGAAATGTCCAATTTCATCAATAATTTAAACAAAAATGCAATTTCATCATGTAACAGGAGAATACCTCAATGGAGGAAATGGAAAGAAAGGAAAAGCCAGGAAGGGTAAGGAGGAAATTTTTTTTAAAAGGAAAGAATGGAAGCAAGCAAAAGGTAAGGAAGAATTTAAGGAAGGGAACAAAAGAAAATATGAAGGAAAATGAATAGAAAGGAAAATGAAGACATGGAAGGAAAAGACTGATGGAAAGAAGGACCTGAGGGTAACAATGAAGAAGATAAAGTAATTTGAATAAAGGTGAAGATAAAAGAAAGGAAAAAAATAATGAAGGAAGAATGAAAATGACCAAAATACAATTTTTTTTTTTTTTTAAAACAACCCTCTCTTCTAGAGATTACCTATACACTAAAAATGACTGACGTGGTGTTTGCGGCCTAGTGACGGGAATTCCGGCTCTTTTCGATGAGTCAGGTCATTTGGCTCAGCTCACCAAAAAGAGTCGACTCTTTCGAATCTCAAACAGCTCATTAGCTTACTGTAAGTATCCCTGCTTCAATGCTATTGTGTCTGTGCTTCATCAACACAATAGGTTCTGTTTGTCTTGCTTCCTCTTACACCCAGCTGAGAGTTAAACACATGACTCACCATTCACAAACAGCTCAGATGTTAAAAAGTGGTTTCCATGAATGCATTTTTTGTATTCAATTACATTGCAAGAATAATGGCATTGCATACATACACATATATAAACAATAATGGTTCATGTATGCAAGTCGGTTTTCAGGTTTCAGCTAAAAGAGCCGACTCCTCTGAATACTTGGCAACCAGTGTGTGACTCTCCTGCTCACGCAGGGACAGAGTGAACAGCGTGAGGGTGTGTGTGTGTGTGTGTGTGTGTGTGTGTGTGGATAATACTGAATGTAGCAGGAGCAGGTTGGAACAGAAGAGTCGAGACATGGATGGTGAGTGGAAGCGTGTAGTAGTGCCGCTGCTCTGTGCTGCTGGTGTGAGTGTTTTCCTGCTGAAATGGACAGAACAGCAGAAGGTGAAGCGGAAACTCCAGAGAGCCAGAGAGAAGAGAGAGAAGGAGCTCGGACAGGCAAAGAAAGCCGTGAGCTGCTTTAAGATTCAGGTATGCACACACACCAGTTTCACCTGTTCATCATCAAATTTCACTCTAATGCCCCTGTTGCAGGTTTAGTGAGAAACTTCTGCTTCACTCACAAACTCATGAGCTCTGTATAACACTTTCACATCATTCCTTACACACTCTGACATTGCACTGAATTAATTCTAAGCAGGGGACAAAGAAATACAACATTAAATAAAATTAAAGCTGCAAGCAGCATTTTCGGGGGCCAAGCACCCATTCTTGGTGAGCTGCGCATTCATAGACGTGCTACAATTGTTGCCTAAGCAATCACAGGAAAGCAGAGCCATAACTTTAGGCAAAGGGATTCAAGAGTGATTGTAGCTTCACTCATGAGTTGTATGTTTTGACCACAAACAGGGGTGGAATTCTCTGACTGTAGGAGCAAAGGTCTAGATAAACGAATGGGCCACAGGGTGGCATTGCTGTTGCAGCTGCCACTTCTGCTGTGACCTGTGGAGTTGTCTGTTGCTACTTTGACCTTTGGTCGTGATTGCTACTGTTATGACCTATTTTTTTTTTCTTCTTGCAATTTAAAAACATCTAAGGTATTAATGTTTTTTTCATCGGTTTGGACCTTTTTCCCCACTAAATGCAAGTTTAGACAGGTACCAATATGACGTGAGCCAAATTTGGTGAAGATTGGACAAGATTTGGTGGAGAAGTAGCATTTTGGCATGTTATTGTAACTTTTGACCAGTAGGTGGCACTGTCACAAAATTTGTTGTGTAGCCTCAGGGCATGGTCCTGAATATGCCTACCAAGATTTGTGTCAGTGTGCAAGGTCGTTGCTGAGATACAGCCTCACTTCCTGTTTGGCGGCTTTGCCGTTAGATTTATTGGCACATTACGGGCAAACCATTTGGAATATCAACATTCTTTTGAAAATTTTTGTCCAGGTTGGTCTGAATATGGTGTATTCCAAATTTAGTGTTGATTGGACATAATTTGTAGGAGGAGTAGTGATTTTTGACAAAATCCAAGATGGCGGAAAAACTAGTTAGGCAGAAATTGACATCATAGAGTGCGTTGAACTCGTCTTGACCCAAGGAATCCCGAGATGCCATGGTTCAAAAGCTATGACCATAAACATACTTCCAAATTAGTCCAAAATTTGACCCGATGGTGGCGCTAGAGAGTTTACAGCACTTGGCCCAATTTTGGTCAGAATGTTCCTTAGACCCTCCCCAATCAGTGTGACTAACTTCTTCTTCTGGCTAGGGTGTCTAGGGGCTGCCATAGACACCCTAGCCAGAAGAAGAAGAAGATGAAGAAAAGGTAGAATAACAGTAGGGTTCCTATGCACCTTTGGTGCTTGGCCCCCTAATTACTGCGTGATCTGTACAAATAAATTGAGAAGTGTGACACACTCTTGTATTTTGAGTGGATGCTACACATCAGTAGTAGCAGTGATGGCATGATTTTTTTTATTATTTCAATTATTGTAAGGGACCAGACGTGGAGGCAGTTTTTGAATCCATGTGCGGAGAGTTTATTAAACAGAAGCAGCAAAAAACTCCAAACAATGATGCAAAGAGGCGTGGTCGTTGAGTCAAGCAAAAATCCGGTAACGTGAGAGGCAGTCCAACCAGGCAAACAAAACAAAGCAGTAATCCTTAAGACGTAATCCAGAAGTCAGGCACAAAGATCATGTAACAAGATACAAACAATAGGCAATGAAGAAACGCTCAGTAAGGCAGTGGTATGCTGACAATACTTCGCAATGAATACAGATGAGCTAGGCCCTGAAATACATGTGCCAAACAGGAAGTAGGCAAAGAAGAAGAAGTACATCAGTATTCGGGAGAGGGCTCCGTCTGGTGGACGGCTGAATGGATATCAGCCTCAGTTGTTACAATTATTCAATGCATCATTCCCACTATTAATAATGTTGCCATAAAATACCATTATAACAGTTCTACTGAAAATGATTAAAATAACTTACACTATGTGGCTAAAGTTTGTGGATACCTGACCATCACACACATAGGTGCTTGTTGAACATCCCATTCCACACTTCCACTAGATTTTGGAGCTTGGCTGTGAGGATTTGTGATCATTCAGGTCAGGTACTGATGTTGACTGAGGAAGTCTGGGGTGCAGCCGGTGGTCCAGTTCATTCCAAAGGTGTTCAGTAGGGTTGAGGTCAGTATTCTGTGTAGGACACTCGAGTTAATCTCTGTGCTCATACTATAGCAAGCTGCCACACAGCTTTCATTCAGAAATGGAAAAATATACATGATTCTGGTGTCTGTATGTCTGTCAAGCTACATGTCTGTCTGTTTGTCAAGATAAATGTCTGTCTGTCTGCCTGTCTGTCAAGCTACATGTCTGTCTGACTTTCAAGATACCTGTCTGTCTGTCTGTCTGTCAAGCTACATATCTGTCTAACTTTCAAGATACATGTCTGACTGTTTGTCAAGATAATTGTCTGTCTGTCTGCTACATGTCTGTCTGACTTTCAAGAAACCTGTCTGTCTGTCTGTCTGTCAAGCTACATGTCTGTCTGACATTCAAGATACCTATCTGTCTGTCTGTCTGTCTGTCAAGCTACATCTGTCTGTCAAGCTACATGTCTGTCTGACATTCAAGATACCTCTCTGTCTGTCTGTCTGTCTGTCAAACTACATCTGTCTGTCAAGCTACATGTCTGTCTGACATTCAAGATACCTGTCTGTCTGTCTGTTTGTCTGTCAAACTACATCTGTCTGTCAAGCTACATGTCTGTCTGACATTCAAGATACCTGTCTGTCTGTCTGTCTGTCTGTCTGTCAAGCTACATGTCTGTCTGACATTCAAGATACCTGTCTGTCTGTCTGTCTGTCAAACTACATCTGTCTGTCAAGCTACATGTCTGTCTGTCTTTCTGTCTCTCCCAACCTGCCTGTCTGTGTGACTGTCAAACTACATATCTATCTCTCCACCCATTTGTATTTCTGTCTGTCTATCTGTCTCTCTGATTGTGTAACATTTCGGTTGAATAGTCTTGTGTTTACAGAATGCTGGTGTTGATTTGAGCTCCATCGTGACTCTCCCACTGGCTGAGCTGAGTCAGCAGATCAGAGGAGGATCTCTGCAGCCTGACGCGGTACTCCACGCCTACATGGAGAAGGTTCAGTGCACTCTCTTATCTCACTCCTGCTCATTTACACATTTACACAGTGATCACACATGACCCCAGTCCTCAGCTGTATACAGTTCCATATCCACTTTCTCTACTGGGTAACAACTAGTGTTTGCCTGTAGATATGCTGACTGGGTTATAAAATCTCACCAAAGCAACAGCCAATAACAATGTGATTAAGCAAATTAAGGGACTCGTTCATTTATTCATTTGATGTCTGGGTGCTTAAATGTGGAATCGTATTTATGAGTGCGTTGACCTTTCATGAATATCATTATAGCATAGCTGCTGCGTGTTTTTGTGTATTTGTAAAATGACATTTTATCACCTGGGAGAGTTCAGTATCACCCATATACAATCTAGATTGTTTTTTTTTAACCCTGATACTATACTATTACTACTGAACTGTATGACGTAAAGTATTTGTACAGTAGTCAGGTAACAGATTGCGCAACAAGAACTGTTGTTCTATGTTCTACAGGCTTTGGAGGTGAACAAGAAACTGAACTGTGCTACTGCTGTCCTCACGGAGAGTCTAAAACAACTGGAAGACATTGAATCACACAAAGGCGGCCTTCTTTACGGCATTCCCATCAGCATCAAGGACAATGTGGATTATGAGGTACTGGCAGAGGGAACGCTATCAAACTAGCATTCTTGATAATACGCAACATGGAACTGGACTGTGATGTTGGTGTAATTTTGGTTTTGTAATCCAATACAATGGATTGGAGAAGAAACAGTGACTATAAGGGTAAACTGCAGGATGTTAGCTTTAAATCAAGAATATTTCATTTTGTAGTGGGTAAAATATTGGATAATGGATTAAAGTTCTTCATCATATTGATATGTGCAGTTGGGGTATCTGATGGAGGGAAGAACAGAATGAGTCTGTTCCATTATAGGAAAAACCATGAAAATACCATGAAAATACCATGAAAATGGAGTCAGGTGGCCCCAAAGCTAGAGCCTCTATGTACTGTAAAATCGCTTTTATAAACTACTCAGAGTCAAAAAGTCTACCGAGGACGAAATGTCTCTCAGAAAAACTGAAGAAATAGCTTTTGAAGATGTCACATAAAAGAAACAATCATTACACCATCAGATTGAACGTTTATTACCTTAGTTTTGTGTAGGACTTTAGAGGCTAAATTCTTTGTTATTAGAAGCTCTAAGCCTTCCTGTAGCTCAGTACTATACTGTAGACATGTAAATGTTAATTAATTAATTAATTTATTTATTTATGGCCATGTACAACTAAGGGTGTTAAGGGTGTTTTGGGAGACCCTGAAGGCCCGTAATCTAAGGCTATTCATTTCTATAACCTTTTTAACATATTCTATTAATGAACACCAATAACCTAGGTTCTCAAATTAAAATTAAAATTTGTAGGATAAAGAAAAGCTTACAGAATCTATTTCAGTATATGCACTAATACGTGATAACAGTTCTAATACTGAAAAAACTTAAAGATTTTTTTAAGGAATGCATTCCTTGTTTTATTGACTACCAGCTGCTATGGTAAGAAAGAGGATTAGCCAATCAGGTTCATGCTTTTTCCTCACATATGCATATGCAATATAGCACAGAGATGTTGAGGTGAGAGCCGATGGATTAGCCTACTGGAGGTTTACTGCTGTAAAAGGAAAAGAAAAGTAGATCAGGATTTATAAGATTCTCCTATTATTGAAGTTATTTTGACCATTTTCAGTAGAACTGTCATAAATATAATTTATGACAATGTTATTCATATAGCAAGGCTGTTTAATGGTAGATTTTGTATATGTTCTCATGACCCCGAAAGTAAATCCTTTACACAACTGCCCACATCCAATGTGTTTCTGAATTGTTTTGGGACAAAATCCGGAGAGAAGGCGTTGATTTTGAGCAGCGGTTCGGCACAGAGATGAGAGATCTTGAGCACTGTACAGTAAACTGATTAATGAAATGCAGAGAAATAGATACTCTTAGCCAATGCAATGTTATTTGTGCATCTATGCCCAGGGTCCCATTGTCTCATAATCTGTCCCTGGGCCCAATCACTGAGCCTTGAGGGACACCAGTAGTAGTTTACTGAGCAGATACGTCCCCAAAGTAAACCACTTCCTTGCTAGCCAATGATTCTAACGCTGGAGAGGATGCATCATAACATACTTTTATTCAGGTGTTCCTATAAGGCATACTGTTTTTCTAGCGCTCGAAAAACAGCATTCTCATACACACAAAAAAAGGGTAGAAAATGAGAACATTACAGACTAAGACACACAACATTTATAACTTTACAAAGACAAACGGACTATACATACATACCCACACAACCAATGATCAAAATAAGATAGGGACATGTGAGAGTGACCAGGGTGGAGATTGGAGAAAAAAATCCAGAACATTAGCATTGTCCCAAATGCTAGAATTCCTGCTCTTGTGATGAATTCCCATAATGCAGTGGTGTGTCCTGGGTTAACACTACGTCAATTCGGGTTAAAATTTAACAGATTTATCTGTCGTGTTGGAGGAACAAAACTAGAGAGGGTGTGTTTATTTATGTAACACACTCTGGTAAAGGGTGACACAACTGTACAGTTAACAAGATATGATAAAGAGAACTGGAATTAGTGCAGTCAACTTCAGCGATCATAAACGGTGAATAAAAATGCATTATTAATTATATTATTTCTGTCATTTGTGCAAACAAAATAAACAATATCACTTGGGAATTATTGTGTTGCGTTTTTCCCAGTGTTTCCTGAATTTCTACTTCGGGCCAATTTGAATTTTTTCTGTGTTAGTGCACAGCAGATATTAGCGTTATGGCCTGAGAAACCTTTCACATGGTTGAATTGTGACATTTTCTGCTACATAAAGGTTTGAAAGCTTGAAACTTTCCCAAACCGAAATATTTTAATTTACATTTGATTTAATATGTAATTAAAAAATACACATGAATAAATAATAAAACTATGTATAACAATACCCAGCAGTCATTTTATGTTTAATAATAATAATATATTTTATTTAGGAAAATACATCAGTATACATTAGTTCATCATATACAGTATTTACATTATAAATTAATATGCCAGACATCAGAGTCCACATCTCATGTCTATATTATGACATTTGGAATGATCTTAACCTGATTTAATATTATCCTGATATGACAAGCTATCGCAAGCAAATGCACCACCTACCTCTACACTTTCAATCTAATCTATTCATGGAAAAATAATCATTCGCTGCATTTAAACACCAGCCTCATCACCACTCAGCTCCTCTCATATAACTCAGCTGTTATATAATATAATCACTAATATCTCTGTTATATAATCACTAATTCTTTCAGTGTGTTTTGTCCTGTTGGGTAAAATTCCCATTTCCAGATGGGCTGGTTTGAGTATTTCAGAAACTGTTGATCTCCTGGGAATTTCAAACACAACAGTCTCTAGAATTTACACAGAATGGTGTGAAAAACAAAAAAACCATCCTGTGAGCGGAGGGTCTTGCGGCTGAAACACCTTGTTGATGAGAGAGATCAGAGGAGAATAACCTGAGCTGACAGGAAGTAACTCAAATAAGCACTCTTTACTATCGTGGTGAGCAGAAAAGCAGCTCAGAATGCACAACACCTCAACCCTTGAATTGAAGACCACATCAGGTTCCACTTCTGTCAGCTAAGAACAAGAATCTGAGGCTATCATGGGGACAGACTCATCCAAACTGGACAGCTGAAGATTAGAAAAAGATCATGACAGCCTCAGATTCTGGCTGTTTGCCTGAATTCCTATTTTCCCAGACTGCCACATGTTCATGGTTCTGGTATGAGGACACCCTGTTCATTTCAGTTCAAGGTCATTTTCCTGATGAAAATCCATCTACACACATACAGTGTAATGAAATATCATCTTTCCAGGATCACAGTGGATCAAATAACTACACAATACACACAGTTAGACACAAGAACTTAGACCATAGACAACTATACAGTATATTTTCAGTAAATGTGTGTGTTTCAAGTGTGACATGATACAATAATAAAAAAAAAATTAATCCCACAGGAGGAATTTTGTGTGTGTGTGTGTGTGTGTGTGTGTGTCTTAAGGGCTACGACTCTTCCTGTGGCGTGTTGACTAAGCTGGATGATCCTGCCGTTAAGGACAGTGTGGTGGTCTCAGTACTGAAGAAGCAGGGTGCAATCCCCTTCATCAAAACCAACATCCCACAGGGTCTCCTCAAGTAAGAAACACTCCTCAAAATGCACTCTCACACACACCGTGTGTGTAATGTGGTTACTGAAGGCAGGACGCAAGTGCGAAACCTCAGTCTGTGAAATATAACACTCCATTTGGATGCTCTTTAACATCTGTAACTCATAATCTTTACACAGATGCTAGCAAAAAAAAGGTAATGTGTTCGGCTAAACCCTTTTTTTTTTTTTTCCAAACTCAGTGATAAACGTTGATAATTAGCACACACTCCTGTTTATATTCCATCTCATTCATTTTCCTTTAAATCCGCTTGAAGGAAAGCAGTTGAAAATAGACCCTCAAATGTTTAGAAAGTCATTTATTGTGTTAAGGAAGTTATTTGTTTGATATTTTAGTTTCATAGGAATCATTCAGAATTACGAAGATGTCAACATGTATGGTTTAGCCGTAGCATTGACAATTTTTTTTCTGCTACAGTGATACAGGAGATATGTGAAAAATCTGCTTTTTTTTTTTTTTGCTTTTCCAACAAAAGCGATAAAATTCACCCTACAGAAAAGCTAATTGACTGAAAAGGAAAGGATGCTGGATGTGAAATATGCAAATATACTTCTGGTAGTGGGTCCTTTTGTTTCGCTCTGTCTTTATCTAGGTGAATTTTGACATGTGATTTCATGAACCTTAGTCTCGTGAGCCAGTAGTGAGCAAGTAGGTTGAGCTGTTGGCTATTTTTTTTGGGAAGAAAATGGAGGAGCTGCTTATTATTAAGTAACGATTACACTAGACGTTTGCCTTGTTGTTTTCTTACTGTTTCTTGGCAACAGTATCTGATAAAAATCTAAAAAAAAGATATTTGCACATCTGGAATTGGCATATTCCATTCTAAAACAAGTGCCCAGTCCAAATCTTACAAGATTGGCCTGTGTATATGATGCTTAATAACAGCATTATGAATCATGAGTACACCACCATCACAGTGCTATGCAGGGTAACAAATTATGAAGTTCCTTTTTTCCTTATATCAGTATAATCAAATTAAAATGATAAAACATGATGAAAATTAAACAATGCTTTATTTTTTTAAATTGCAGTTACGAATGTAGTAACCCCATATACGGGAGGACGGTGAACCCCTGCAACCTTGAGAAGACGTGCGGCGGCTCTTCAGGAGGCGAGGGGGCTCTGATCGCCGGAGGAGGATCTATTCTGGGTCTGGGAACCGACATCGGAGGAAGCATCCGCATCCCAGCAGCCTTCTGTGGCATCTGCGGCTTAAAACCCACAAACAACAGGATAAGGTGTTTTACATTTCATGCATAAGGACACATTCTCTGCAGCATTTAATTCAGGAGGTGACCATAGAACTTTGTTTGATTTAACAAATATATAAAAGGCCTAGCTGTTCAACCATTTGAATTCAGGGCTCAGAACTCAGGACTATTAATGTTATTGCTTACTAGCCACTGTGGATATTTGCTCTGCCAATTCAGTAGCCTGTCAGCATTTACACTAGCCAGTTAAAAATGCATGAAGAGAACATGATTCATAGGAAGTCTTACTCTAATTCATAACACTATAGTAATGTTTGGATGTAAACAGTTCTTTCGAACTTCTTTGCATGCAGCTTGCAGGGACTCTCTTCATGTGTAAAAGGTGTGAAGACAGGTAAAGCACTGCTCCACTAAATCAGTTCCTATACATTTGAAGAGTAGTAGCTAACAAATGTGACCATTAAATTACAACGTCTTTGGAATCAATGTGTTTGTTTCCAGCCATGTCGGCCGTTGGTCCCCTGGCCCGTGATGTGGAGAGTCTGGCTCTGTGTATGAGAGCTTTACTCTGTACAGACATGTTCACTCTGGACCCTACGGTTCCTCCGATACCATTCAACCAGCAGGTACCGAACACACTCCGCTTCAGTACAGCAGCGTTGAGTGTCGTGTCTCTTGGCACTCAATCACATTTCTTTTTGAACAGGTGTACGAAAGCTCTGAGCCCCTGAGGATCGGATACTATGAGAACGACGGGTACCATCAGCCGTCTCCGAGCATGAGCAGAGCTCTACGAGAGACCAAAGAGCTCCTGGAAAAAGCAGGACACACGGTATCAGTGCTCGAGCCTCATGTGTATCAGAACTTCATTCTTTGCCAAAGCCAGATAGATAAGAAACAAGACTGGAAAAACTAGTATTCGGGATATATCACAGGCAGACATGCATAAAAATCGATAATCCAAGGTCCAAATATTCAAAAACCAATAAAAGAGACACGATCAAGATATGAACATTCTATAACAAATTATAGGATGGATAGTTTCAATTCTAAAATTGGAACTGTGTCTGCATCACAATAACAAATTTCTGTAATATTATACCAAATTTTAAACCAATAGAACTCTTACAATTAAGACATAGACATACCCTGTTACGTTGCTTAGCAACCAAAGCTTACTATTAACACACTACATTGCATGGTGGAAGAATTGTTTATAGCGAATATTATTACTAATACATCAAGTTATTTAATGAACACTGGATTTTATCGTATTGTTTTTTTGTCGCTATTTTGTAAAAGCAATAAAACACACAAGTGTGTGTGTTATAGTGATTTTTATCACAAGTTAGGTTGTTCTCAGGCATGATGCAAAGCAGGAGTACGCCAAACCCCCTTACCTGTGATAAAATCACTGTAATGCACGCCCTCTAGTGACTTATTGCTTTATTAAAGTAGTAAGTGAAGGGAAATTGTAATGCTACAGCATACAAAGACATACTCTACAACTGTGCGCTTCCAACTATGTGGAAGAACCAAATATAGGTGTGATGATCAGGTGTCCACAAACTTTTGGCCATGAAGTTCAGAACTGTAGTTTTCTGAAAATGTCAAAATTTCGTCATATGAATAGTTTTCCAGGCCAGCACACATACAAAGTATCATGCACATACTGTACATGTATCTTCCTTTCTCTACTCTGTAGCTAATTCCATTCAATCCTCCTCGCATATTCACCGCCTTCCATGAGTTTGTCGCGAGGGGAGGCCTTGCAGACGGAGCCGTCACCCTTCTAAATCACTTGTGAGTCAAATCTCATTTTTTCATTAGTTTTTGCAGAAATTCGAATTCTGTTAACTTTGAGAATGCTGTGTGTTTTTTAGTAAGGAAGGCCCTGTCGATCCGGGTCTGCAGCATCAGGTCTCACACTGGGGTCTTCCCAAGTTTATGAAGAAGATGATCTCTCTGCTTCTTAGACCTATTGTGAGTTTAGACGGTTAATTTACTCTGAAGTTCGGCGAACCTCAGGCTTCCACACGATATGATACAATTTCGATTCATGAGGCAATGAGTTGATATTTGAAGATTGCCATGTCAAATCACCTTGCAATCCTATGAAATTATTCATGCATCAGTTTAAAAATATTAATTATCTTTTTACACATCCGTTGTCTTCAATAATGATTGATTAATAATCAATGACACACTTACTAATTACTGGCACTTTGGCTGTAAATTGGGACTGATAACGTAGGGATTAATAATGAGGGATTTAAAAATAATGTTAACACTTTCCATATTTATAATGATCTATGAACACATTCATCTCATGTTATAATGCATGCATGTTAATACAGATTACATAAAAAAGATTGTACTTGTATCTCCTTTATTGATTTATTGATTTATTGATTTATTTATTTATTTATTAAATCACGTGCTTCTTCTGTTTGACTTTTTTTTACTCTCTTAAAATGTTCTATATCACATTTTGTTGTGTTGTTTTTATTGTTATTATATTTTTTAATTGATTTTTTAATTATTATTATTATTTTACAATTTATTTTCTATTATTTTATTATTGTTTTTTTTTTATAGCACTCTGCTATGCAGATTTATTTACTGGAGTCCCTTTGCGATCTCACTGCTGCCATTTTAACACCGTTTTCTACTTTGCACATGATTTTATTTACAGAGAAATTCTTTAGAAATCATTCGCAACACATAATCTAACCGCACACAACAATTTCGTATCGTAACCAGAGAATCCGGTGTGTATGATTGCAATAAAATTCCAAACTTCATTGCAACAAATGCAAAATGCATTGAGTAATTATTTGGCTGTAAGATTATCTTAAGTATTTTATATTAAAAAAAAAAAACTTTTTATTCTATGCTAATAAACATAGTAATATATTATAGTATTCCAGTTATCTTTAAAAAAAAAGATCATATTAATGCTTTTTTTTTCAAAGTTCGTATTGTTTTTCTTGTTTTTCTTTATATAATGATGAGGTAGATCATGAGATTGTTTGCGTATCTGTATTATTGACAATCACAAATACAGTATAAGTGGTAAGATTATTGAAAGACATGGACTTTTCTTAACTGTAATTCTAACTCTAATTAAAATAATTCGATGCAATCAAGATTTAGACATATTTCTTTAGACTGTTTTTAGCTTGTGCTTGTAGTAACAGTATATATGTTTGGTCTTTTCCCTCAGTATCCACGCATGGCTGCAGTTATACACGCCACCTGTGGAGTCAGGTAAGAGTGAAACACTTACTGTATCTGTGACTGTTGAGATACAGTCGTCCTTTTTTAAGGAAAAATTCAGACAGAAAATAGAAATCGCACACAATATTCACTAAAATGTAAAGGTGTGTTTGGGGTGTGAGGCTTGCTTGTTCAATTTTGCGCTGGAGCTATGTGAGGATAATGTAGCTAACAAGTAACTGCACCTCTACAACTACAACCTCTTCCTTGCTCATTAGGGATAAATCTATATCTAGATCTATATCCAGATCTGCAAAGCTGAATCCTTTGTTTAGGACGTAATATCAATATTTAATGCTGGATTTTCTCAGTAACACTGACATGCTATAATGGAATCGAGTGATTCTACACAATGGAGACACTATGACTTCTAGATGCACCACAGTGTGTGACGTATTGTCTTTCCCCGTATCTTGTCACATGGGCTCATTATGCTTTTCCTGTGTGTGTCCTCTGCTTTGTAGCTCTCCTGCAGATCTCTGGAAACAGCACAAAGAGGTTGAGGTATGTGTGGGAATGGATTTATTGCCATGTTTGCACATTGCTTAGTTATTATTTAAATTACAGTTTAAATAACATTAGAGCTTTTTTGTTCATGTTTGTAGGATTATATCCATGAGACGCTAGCTGAGTGGAGGAAGCTGGAGCTGGATGTTCTGCTCTGCCCCATGCTGGGACCAGCCTACAGCTTCAACTACACTGGAAAACTAAACAGTTATGTACAGATTTCTACCTTAAAATTTGTTTTAAACAGATACTGGAAGGATGTTACGTTGGAAGGATGGGCAAACTGGTTACATAAACGAAGCGGGACCTAATCTCATAGCATCACTATAAATAATTCATATATACAAGTATTGCTTTTAAATATGGCGCTGTTCCGGTATCCTAATTTTTAGTGCCTCTCTCTCACTTTGCACTGATTTTATAGCAAATAATCTTAGTCTTTGGGTGGAACAAGTCATCAAAAGATTTTTAAC
The DNA here is from genome assembly GCF_027358585.1 of Pangasianodon hypophthalmus. Lineage (NCBI taxonomy): Eukaryota > Metazoa > Chordata > Actinopteri > Siluriformes > Pangasiidae > Pangasianodon > Pangasianodon hypophthalmus. The sequence goes on along the minus strand of NC_069711.1, from coordinate 2,694,656 downwards.
AGGTTTAATGCAATAAATGATACATACATGTGATACACTGCGTACTGTATACCTACCCACAAACCAAATTAGAAGCATCAAGGGATTTCTTATGCATATATACACTATACGGCCAAAAGTATGTGCACACCTGACCGTCACACATATATGTGGTTCTTCCCCAAACTGTTACTGCAAAGTTGGAATCACACAATTGCATAGAATGTCTATGTATGCTGTAGCTTTACAATTTCCTTTCACTGGGAAATTTAAGAGGCCCAAACCTGTTCCAGCACGACAATGCTCCTGTGCACAAAGCGAGCTCCATGAAGACAAGGTGTGTGAAGGTTGGAGTGGAAGAACTCGAGTGTCATGCACAGAGCCCTGACCTCAACCCCACTGAACACCTTTGGGATGAACTGGAACACCGATTGCACCCCAGACCTCCTCAACATCCCAACATCAGTGCCTGATCTCACTAATGATCACAAATCCCCACAACTCCGAAATCTTATTATAACAGCAAAAGTGGGAATAAATCTGGAATGGGATGTTCACTCCAACTGTGAACGTGTATTTATTTACTTTCAGGCTTGAACCTTCCCTCTTGGCCTTAGCCAGCTGCTACATTCAGAAAAAAAACATTCATAACCTAGCTCTTATCTATAATATATAGCCATTTGTTATTTAATGTTGTACAAAGTGCGATTAATTAATAACCTTCCAGTGTCTACATGTAAAGTGGGCGGGGCTAACCTCGTGTAACACTTGTGCCATTGTGTTCAGGCGCTCTGAGTTACACCGCTCTGTACAACGTTCTCAACTTCCCTGTTGGAGTCGTTCCTGTCACCGAGGTCACGGCCGAGGATGAAGATGAGCTGAAACACTACAGAGGGAACTTTGGAGACGTCTGGGACAAGATCTTTGTCAAGGTGAACATGACACACAGAGATGCAGGTTACAAGCCATCAAAGTCACCTCAAAACATTAATATTCATGTCATTCATTAATTTCTTCCAGTAGTATAAGAGACGAAGCAACTTGTTTATAATATTTAAGATGATTCTTAATTGATCTGAGGACCTCCTGTATTTTTTTTCTTAATAATATTCAATTTTATAGACAATTCTGCCATAAAATCAGTTAAAATTCCTACATCTTATTTTTCCGCCAATTCTGTATTATTCCTGAGTGTCTCAAATGACTTTTACTATATCTACTGTATATATTTTAATTGCCTAAATTGTTTGAGTGCCTTTCTTGCTTTCAATTTTCCTTAACCGCCCATTAGTCATTAATATTCATAAAGCGGTGGCTCATGCTCATTAATATTCATTAGCCTGCTAATAATAACATCGTTTCAATATCACGTCAATACAAAAAGGCTCTTTAAAATCAGGCTCTTGGAACATGTTGTGGACTTAAACAGAAATTTGCCAAATCATTATTTAATGTCATTTTGTGTGACAACAACAACAACAACAACAATTAGCATACAACCCAGTCTGTGATTTTTCATTAGCTAATCATAGAGAGGAGACAAAATGAAGGTTTGGCTTGGAGATGATCATATTCAGAAGAAAAGCTGAGAGTAGATTGGGAAATTAATTTAAAGGATAATTTGTTTTGTCGTTTTAAATGAACATTTTCAAAGAGATGCTTCCAAATCTACACTTTAAACCAGTTCAGATGATGCATGTGGATTTAAAAATCATAGTTTTAATGACCAAGTTTCATTTCACAGCCAGTAAAACTCTGAATCTTGCCACGAGAAGGCAGCATTTCTCCTTTTTCTAACAGGTACAGGTTTGTAGTTTTTGTCTGGAAACTACAGTACATGCTAATCAAATGGGATCGTACAGTATATGAGGTTCGGGGGAGGTCTGACCACTTAGACTTAAACTCTTAACCAGGGATTCGATGCACATTCACATTCTACATATTCTAATTACACAATTACAAGTCATAAATAACTGAACAGTAAACATTAATGTAGTTCTATTTCGTCATGCCAAAAAGACGACACACCATAACTGACACTTTCAAACACCCCTACAATGGACCAGACCATTTCTTAATTACCTCAAACTTCAGTCTTAATTACCTCAAACATCAATCAGCTTATTCGTGTAAAATATTTACAGAATACGACACTATAGCTGCTAGTGTTGCTAGCTAACCACTAGACTGCAAACATGTCTTTGAAGGAAGAATTGCATATTAAATTTTAATTATTTTATAATGAATTTTATAATGAGTTTCCTTTTTTTTGTTGGTCTATTTTCACTTTAGTTGACAGTTTCCTACGCTACCCACAATGCAGTTTGACTACCTGATGATAGTGGTGCAGTGGGATTTAAACCCTATCTATCAATCTATCTACCTAAAGAGAGCGATGCAGCGGCGCTTTAGTCCTTTAGTCTGTCCATCTCTCTCATCTCCTCATCTGTCCATCTGTACTCTCAACTTTCACATGCCATCATCCAGAACTAGTAAACTGTATTCATGGTATTGTACAGTAACTGTGCTGTTTAGGTAATCTGTGTGTGTGTGTGTGTGTTACAGGCCATACGAGGCGGTGTGGGTCTGCCGATAGCAGTGCAGTGTGTGGCTCTGCCCTGGCAGGAAGAGATGTGTTTACGCCTAATGAGAGAAGTGGAAGAGCTCTGTGCCAAGAACAAACGCTCTAACACACACCACTAAACACACACACTCACACATCTGTATCACACAGATTAATAGTTCAAACGGACGTCACATCATGAAAACAGTCATACCAGTCGAATCACTTTCTTCCTCAGCATGCAGTTTGACATCACTGTACTCAAGATTCAGACTCAGATATGGGCGTGGCCTAAGGTTTGAAGGCGGAGTTGTGTGTTAGTGATTCAGCTGATGACAAAATTCTTATTTGAATTGTATGATTACATTTTAATACAGACTTATTATACAGACTTACTGTATAAACGGTGCTCCTGAGATGATATGAACCACTCTAACGCGAGTGTGTGTGTGTTCTGAAATAAGAGGAACATAGTTAATCATGCTAATAACAAAAAAATTTATAAAGATTCTAAACTTTTTTTTGCTAGTCACATTTTAATTTTTCTTTTCTATTTTGTAAGATAATGTCTAAATAATGTTTTATGATGCAAGTGAGCAATTGAGCTTTATGTGCCTCTGCCACCATTTGCTGGTTTGCTCATGAACACTATGCATCCACTTATAAATTCTGTCACATGGGTGTGTTTATAGGCAAACGGCTTCTTTTTAAACTTCTCTCATTAGATAGAGAAAGGTACTTCTGCAGACTGGATTGGACAGCACTCTTCCAAGTGGGTGTGGTTAGAGGTGCTAATGGGCGTGTCTACTACATAATAAAATAAATACTTAACGTGTTCTTCCCTTGGTGCTTTTCTAAGTGCTTGTAGTCCTTGTTATAATACATATACTTACAGACATCATTAGCGCTTAACCTCAAATATAAGAGACAAGGGTGAGCTAAGGGTGACTATGATTAGAGGAACCCATCCTCCTTTGGGAGACACTGTGACTCACTGGATCTTATATGGAAGATAGTCTAACTTATATGGAAAATAAATTAGTAGCTAGCAATAAAGACTAGCCATTACTGCTCGTCGCAGCCAACAGTAAAGTAGGAGTAGAGCTTGTGGGCCTTGGTATGGCTTGTAGTCCTTAAGATAGCAGACATAGGACCTTATGGGCTTTAGGATGGCAGTACTAGAACTTGTTGGATCTCAGGATGGCAGGAGTAGAGCTTGTCGGATCTCAGGATGGCAGGAGTAGAGCTTGTAGATCTCAGGATGTCAGGTCTCAGGATGAAAGAGTAGATCTTGAGAACCTACAGTGTATATGGCCTGCTTAGAGCTTGACAGCCTCAGGATGGCAGGAGTAGAAGCTGGTGAGTTTTAGGATTGCAGGAATAGAGCTTTTTGGTCTCAGGATGACAGGAGTAGAGCTTGTTGGGTCTCAGGATGGCAGGAGTAGTATTTGATGGATCTCAAGATGGCAGGAGTAGAGCTTATTGGGTCTCAGAATGGCAGGACTAGAGCTTGTTGGGTTTCAGGATGGTAGGAGTAGAGCTTTTGGGTCTCAGGATGGCAGGAGGAGAGCTTGTAGATCTCAGAATGTCAGGAATAGTGCTTGTGGGTCTCAGGATGAAAGAGCAGATCTTGAGAACCTACAGTATATATGGTCTGCTTAGAGCCTGAGAGCCTCAGGATGGCAGGAGTAGAAGCTTGTGGGTTTTAGGATTGCAGGAATAGAGCTTTTTGGTCTCAGGATGACAATAGTAGAGCTTTTTGGTCTCAGGATAGCAGGAGTGGTACTTGATGGAAATCAGGATGGCAGGAGTAGAGCTTGTTGGGTTTCAGGATGGCAAGAGTAGAGCTTGTTGGGTCTCAGAATAGCAGGAGTGGTACTTGATGGATCTCAGGATGGCAGGAGTAGAGCTTGTTGGGTTTCAGGATGGCAAGAGTAGAGCTTGTTGGGTCTCAGAATAGCAGGAGTGGTACTTGATGGATCTCAGGATGGCAGGAGTAGAGCTTACTGGGTTTTATGATGGCAGGAGTAGAGCTTGTTGGGTTTCAGGATGACAGATGTAGAGCTTGTGGACCTCAGGATGGAATGAGGAGGAGGTTTTGGTTTAAAGGTTGACAGAAGTTGAGCTTTTTGGGTCTTAAGATGGCATATCGTCCTCAAGATGGCAGATGTCAAGCTTGTGTTTCTCTTGATGGAACAAGCTTGTGTAAGTGCAGGAATAAGAACTTGGAATTTTGGGAAAGGCTCCAGATTGACCTACCAGGAAGTGGGTGAGAATAAAAATAATGGCACCAGCATAACTAGACTTGATGCTTTTTGACCCAGTTAACACAATGTATGCATTGTTTCTGTATTCCAAAGGATCATTGTTGTCGTTTGTTCTCATGTTGTGTAATGTTGCGTGGAAATGTGTAGTGACATTAAGAAACACAATAGCATCCTGTCATTAAATGGAATGACACCTAGCCCCGAGTTTACCGGTTCATTGGAAAACGCAGTTTGAGGAGGATGTGGTAAATATTTCCTGTTATTTTTTGCTCTCTCGTTTTCCCTTTGCTTCATTTTTTTTGTACGTAGAATGGTTTCTCTGTTTGAAAGGAACATTTGAAGGTGCTGCAGATGAACTTAATGACACATGACATTTTCATTTCTTCCTGCTCGTGATGTAAATATGTGTTTTTGCTGGGCTTTACATACATTTAAATGTTTTAACTTCTTCAATGGAAGCCCATAAAAGAATACGTGCTTTCATTCAGCCTCATTCGCTCTGATGTCTCTGTTTCTGAAATCACCCTGTGTTAGAGAAGTAACAAGATGCATCCTGTTGTTATAAAACACTCCTATATATCTGATTGCTTGCTCTGAGATATGTTAACCCTAGTGAAGGGTGTGTTACAAAATCAGTAAGTTGCAGCCTATCCTAGGAACACTGCATATGGGAATTCAAACTGAATGGACACATGAAGGTAAGGAGAAAGAAAAAGAAGCAGAGGCCCAAGGAAGAAAAGGAAAAGGGAACTAAAATATAGCAAAAGTAAAAGAAGGAAGATATCAGTCAAAAAAATTTAGGAACTTTTTTGATGTGAAGATGTGAAGAAAATGATGTGAAGAAAATGAAATAATGAATAAGGCATAAGGAAAAATTAAAAGGAAGAACTGGCTTATTAGGAAAGGAAATGGAACCAAGCAAAAGGTAAGAAGGAATATACAGTACAAAGCAATAATAATAATAATAATAAAAAAAGTAAAGTACAGAAGGGAAATAGAGGCAAAAGGAAAGAAAATAAAAGGAATAAAGGAGACAAGCAGAGTAAGGAATTATTAAGGAAAAATAAAAAGAAAGAAGGAAGTGAGAGAAACAATCAAGGAAGTAGAAGGAATAAAGCAAAGATTGAAAAAAGGATAAAATATGAATGAAAGAATGAAAGGATGTGAAAAGACGGCATTAAAACAAACAAAAATTATTATTATTTTTTTTTAAATCAGCCCAGTCCACAAGACATAAACTGCATCATGTAAATCATCATTAGCATCAGCATTCACTTTAAAATGACAGCGCACCTGCTGCATCTGGCAAAAATTACACAAAAGACACTTATTTTGGACAAAAACAGCATTTCACGTCTCATTGGTGAGAGGAAACACCTCATTCTGTGCTCGGGAGATGAAAAGCAATCTTATAAAAACTTCTTAAAAGCCATTTTCTCATGAAATGACAGCACACGCTTTAAAGATGAGAAGTGCCTTCACCTAAACTAGGATCATTCCCTCCTAATGTCCCATTCAAAAGGCGTCTAGAGCCACCGAGGTCCTGATATCGTCCTAATGCTGGAGGTAATAACGTTTGTCACAGGACACGTCTGCCTTGTAGATGATAAAAGTTTCACACACAATGTTAAAGAGGACATCAGAGGAAGACACTCATCTTTACATCGCTACACTAATGGGAGTTTACGTGTGTCTGCTGATCCGTGTACAGCAGGATTTAGGCTCTGAGCACGATTGTAAAGATTCTGTGACTCAACACTTTGGTGATGCAGGTTTGGGCTGCTTATCCTGCAGAATGAAAAGCATAGCTTCTGGACACGATTCTTTTTTCTGCTATCAGTAGTGCTCGCTGCACGTCTCCCACTGAGTTCTGCTATGTCTGGGCTTTTCCTTTCTGCTTCTCTGTGCCCCAAGGCCCTTACAGCCAAATTGGTTTACATTGAAGTGATAAATGCTTTGCAAATGTGCTTAAACATGTAGAGTAAACGGAAAAATGCAGATGGTGCGTGTCAGGATTAGCATCCAAAGTCTCGAGGATAGACACTCGAGTCCGTCTCATCCACTTTTCAGGAAGTGTGTGGAGAGATTTAGCCTCTCAGTGACTGCCAGGCAGTACAGATTCAAATTCTTTACTCAAGTTAAAGTTTAACAGTTTAAACTCTTGCTCCTTTCATCAAGCAACCAAAAAATGTAGGAAAACATTAGCTAAGGCTACAGCTTTATTCATGACCTCTCACGTTAGCTTGCATGATAATAACTCTACAAATTAGCTGAATGCTAAAGCTAGGTTGGAACAGTAACAGAAAATGTGTGGTGTGAAAATATGTTTTCTGTAGCATAAAAGCTGGACTCTGGATGACTTTCTTATAATTCAAAACACTTGTACTGACTGCAGAAAAAGCAAACGATGTTTACACAGTCACTAGTAAATAAAGTTGGATGAAGCCTCAAGCTAACTCAAGCCACAACTGGGTAATTCCCTTCTTGAAACAAAACACAAACCAAAGACAATCACTATTGTTCCCAATGACCAATCACCAATCTCTGATCACTATTGTTCCCAATAACCAATCACTGATCACTATTGTTTCCAATCACCAATCACTGATCACTATTGTTCCCAATAACCAATCACCATTGTTCCCAATAACCAATCACTGATCACTATTGTTTCCAATCACCAATCACTTATCACTGTTCTTCCCAATGACCAATCACTTATCACTGTTCTTCCCAATGACAAATCACTGATCACTATTGTTCCCAGTAACCAATCACTGATCACCATTGTTCCCAACCAACAACCAATCCATGATCACCATTGTTCCCAATAACCAATCCCTGATCACTATTGTTCCCAATAACCAACCAATGATAACTATTGTTCCCAATGACGAATCACTGATTACCATTGTTCCCAATAACCAATTACTGTTCACTATGGTTCCCAATAACACACATGTAACACATTTTGATATGCAAATGATCATGAAGATTCACCAAATAAGGAAATTAGTATATGACATCATCTGGTGGCTTCTACCAGCTTTTTGAGTTGTGTTAACTACTTAACCCCAGCAAGCTTTGACAACACTAATTTAAACACACAATCTCCTGATCACATAGCTAATGCTTATCACTGCCCCATCTTAGAAGCTGCTAATGATGTAAAAAAAATGGCATTTTTCTGTCCGTTTTTCATTGTTGATTTTATTGACTCAGGTTATTTTGCAAGAATTGGCATTGTCATCTTAGCAGTTAGCTGGCTAGTCCTTAAATCTAGTAGTTAAAGTTAACTAGCTAGCTAATAACAGATAAGTGCTTAATTCTACTTAGCTAAAGTTATCTTAATGATTAATGTTAGTTAGCTAGCGAACTAGATCTTAAATCTAGTACTTAAAATCATCTAGCTAACAATGGATAAGTTAGCTATTACTTAATGCTACTTAGCTAATATTATCTTAATGGTTAGTTAGCTAGCTAGTTCGTAAATCTGGCAAAGTCAGCTAGCTAACTGATAATGAATAGTACTTAGTGCTAAGCATTAGTACTTAGATAATGCTATTTTAATTGTTAATGTTAGTAACTAATCCTTAAATCTAGTAGTCAATGTCTAGTGTAGCTAATAATGAATAATAATGCTATTAAGTGCTACTTATGCTAGCTATATTCTGTACTTAAAAGCTATGCTAAGGGAAAGAAACACTGAGGTTTATATGGGAAGTGGTGAGAGAGACGGATATGTCACAGGTTGGATGAAAAGCCTTTAAGAGAATTAAAAGAGTCAACAAGAGAGTTATTATTAAAGCAGCACTGAGCATTTTTCCTGTGTATTTAAAACGGTCGGATTTAGCCTTTAATGCCACTTTTACTCCAAAGTGCCTCTGCGTAACTCTAAACCTGATTCACAGTGATATTTAAAATAAGGCACACAAGAAACATTAGATTTAGCCCAAAATCCGGATCTGTCCCGACCTCCTCACGTAACAGTCTCTGAGCCAAACAACAATCACAGCACACCGTTCAATCAGGTGTCACTCCCACCATCCCAACACACACTCTCTCTCTCTCTTACACACACACACACACACACACACACACATGCACACACAGTTTTTAGAGATTTTAGGCATGCTTTAAAGGCAAGCTGTCTCTGGGGAACCGGAGCTCATTGATGAGGTGACAGGCGCTGTTAGAATATGATCCTAATCCTGTTCCAGCATTTTCCAGCCCTGCTGCCATCGCAATTCCTCCACACATTCAGCCGCCTGTCAGCCGGCAAAATCCTGTTAAAAACGTACAGTCCTGATACACATCAAAGAGCTCTGGGGAGACCTTAGCAGCTTAACACACACAAACACACACACATTAAGAAATCACTGCACTCGGAAGACTTTTCTGAGACAGTGATTTGAATTCTTGATTCTGATTGGACAGAAGGTGTTGATTAATTTTCTTTAACAGCAGCTCTGACAATAGTGCAGCTGCAAATTTCTATAACTGTAACTTGTAACTGCTTAGACAGGGACTTGTATGGTGGACACTCCACATAATCTAAGGCTAATAATAAAAGATTTTAAAAACTGTTATTATTCAACAAAAAAAAAAGTATTCTTCTACTAACATAGGGATGTGTCTGGCAGATATTCCACATAAATATATTTAAAAAAGGCGTTGTTGTGGTGAAGTTTTCTGGAAGGAGAAGTTTATTTAACATTTTTGGAAGAAGTCTCCAGTGTCAGCACTTTCTAACCCTAAATTCATACCAGACGTGTCAGTCCTGACCTCAACCCCAATGACCACCTTTGGGATGAACTGGAATGCCGACCGCACCCCAGGCCTCCTCACTCAACATCAGTGCCTGACCTCACTAATGCTCTTGTAGCTGAATGATCACAAATCCCCACAGCCACTCTCCAAAATCTAGTGGAAAGCCTTCCCAGAAGAGTGGAGGTTATTATAACAGCAAATGGGGAGTAAATCTGGAATAGGGTACTTAACGAAAACACATGAGTGAGATGGTCAGGTGTCTACATACTTTTGGTCATATAGTGTAGTGTATGTGTAGGTGAATTTACATTTCCAACAAATTTTTTGTTTTGAGAGACATATTAACTGTTTAATAATTAATGGAATAAGTAGAGTTTCAGAGCTACCAGAATTCCTGCTGATAACCACACCCCCTGCTGGCCACACCCACCCTCTCAGCCAAACCGAACAAATTCTTCTGGGAAAGACCAAAAACCAAAAGAAGCGGTAGATTAGACAGCTGCAATTACAAAATTAAAGTAATTAAAGTGACAACAGGAACTAACTTTTGATATGATATAATAAAAGTTCATTAATAAAGTTCATTAATAAATGAAAAATTGTAGTCTTTAGTAAATCTTTTGGCAATAGTATAAGAGGAATAAAACAATTTGTGACAGCTGTTATAGGAAAATAATTCATTTGGGGATGGTGACAGTAACTCTGCTTCATCACACCACCTTGTCAATGATTATTTTTCTATAACAGCAGAACACATAGTGGTGTATTTGTTACATAGTAAATTAAATTTGAGTGAGAATGAAGTCGCACTGTGCATGTGTGTGTGTGTGTGTGCGTGAGTAGGATGAGTACTTTATGGGTATATTTGCAGTCATGCATTGAGCTTTCTAGATACCAACAAATTAAACTTGAACTTGTCATGTGTTTCACAAGTATAATGTTTATTCTCTTGCATTTCACAGATAAGTTATTCACATTTACATAAACAATCCAGAGAAAAGTCCCAGACAGCAATATCTATGCAACACGACAGCAGAACGTTTTAGAGTTTAATTTTTTTTTTTTTAAATATATATGCCGTGAATCCCTTTAGCATCAATGACCATCATCCTAAACAAACTGTGGTGTATTTACATGAGTCATTCACTGTGACACATTCACATCGTTTCTGAAGCCTCAGTGCCCTGTAGGTTGGTCTGGAAGAATTCATGAAGAGATGAAGTCTATGTTAATGAAATCCACATACATATTAGAGTCATCATTCTTTAAGTGCGGTCCAGGGATCCCCAGGAGTCTATGAAGCATAGGCAAAGGGTCGGTGATTTTTAAAAAAAATTTGTCTATGAAAGTTTAAAAGCTAAAGAGGTCCCTGAATGCAAAAGTTTTGAGAAGCACTGCATTAGAGATCAAGACGTGGCATGAGGCCATGCCGCTGACTACAGTGTTATGTAATGGATGTAAATAATTGCGCAATCATTGTTTGTAGAATGAAAATGCTGACATTTCCTTGCATTAATACCTAACGTAAGTTCAGTGATATACAGTGAGTCGAAAATGTTAGCTTGTATTACTCAATTAATTAAAAAATTGGATAGCATTTAGTTAGATTTTCATTAAGGAATGAATATAATAGCATATCCACACCTGGGGATATGCTATTATAGGAAAATAATTAACAACAGGATGGTGCCATGCAGCCTGAGGCGAAATAAATTTGGCTAAAATAAATGGAAGTCAATGGGACACACTTTTGTGTGTGTGTGTATATATATATATATTTTTTTTTTTCATAATTTTTTGTTTATTATCATAAGTGGTAATCATTTTGCACAACACTTTTTATCTGGACTGAGAGGATGACCTATATGCTTGGTTTTAAGGTGGCTATAACACTAACATTTAGCATTGATGCACAAGTCATTTATGTCTAAAGCAGAATTCAGTGGAAATGCAGTACTGGAAACATGAGGAATTGCAACACTGGTGTATTTACACAGCTGAATGGATGCGAGAGATTGGCTTTTGAGGTCTCACTTTTTTGTCTGAGGTTTGTATGGATTGGCAAAAATGCATATCTGATATAATATTTCCATTGTTTTCAGTTGACGGCAAACCTAGTGAAGCCATTTCTCTGTTTGTCCTTCTTCTCTGTGTTTCATCTTGTTTAAATATACACAGCGTCATTATTTATGAGGATGGAGGTAAAGTCCAATCCATTTCTGGTATATATGTATATCTCAGCTGTTCTGAGGTCAGTTCTGAGGTCAGTTCTGAGGTCAGTTGGGCAGCGTGTCCAATCCAAGCGAGGCTGCATGCTGCTTGGCCCTGAAGCGCAGGTTCTCGATGCTGCTCGTCTTGCTGTTTAAGCTGCTCCACACCTGCTGAGACAGAGACTGGTAATAAGACTGGCACTGCAGCGGGCCGAGCGGAGACGCCATATTCATGCCCATGTTCACGTTCATGTTCATGTTCATGCCCAGGTAGGCTAAAGAAGACGAGGTGGAGGAGGAGGAGGAAGGGGAAGGGGTAGCCATGTCGAAGGGCGTGTAGTGCATTAGGTTGTTTGTGGCAGCCATGTGCTGGCGAAACTGCTCCTGTAGACGGAAGAGACTGAGAGGAGACGAAGCGTAGGAGTTGGTCTGGACTAAACCGCTGCCCAGAACGCTGGAGGACGACAGAGACGGCGAGGCGAGAGGAGAATCTGAAAGGAATACGAAGAAAAAGATCACTCACTATGCACTCTGTAAGGAATAAAACAATCAGTGTCATGCTGTTATAGGAAAATAATCAGTGATGCAGCGGTGTGATGAAGCAGAGTAACTGCTACCATATGAACGTTGAGTATTTTCTTAAAAAAGCACGTCCCAGAGTATTTTATTCCTCTTATAATACAACAATTTGCCAGTGAATAAAATTGTTTATTTATTAAAGACCAACACATCCTTTTTATCTGTCTATAGCTACATTTGTTGCTGTGGAACATCCTCGAAAAACATTAGTTCCTGTTCTCACGTTTGTTACAGCAGCTATAAACAGTCGTTCCCTCATCAGTCTCTTTTTTTCTCTCTTGACATTAATAAAAAAAAAAACTCAGATTGTCATGTTACCAAGAAACTCATCTGTCCTGAAGACTTTCATGTGGTGGAAAACCTACTGACTGTTAGAATGTTACAAATCAATGATTAAAGTGTTTTCTTTGTTAAATAATAACAGTTTATAAAATCTGCTTATTATTAGACTTAGTTTAAGTGAAGCGTCTGCCGGACAAATCCCTGTGAATGAGCTGTTACTATGGAAACGATAACGTATTAGATCGAGCGCATTAATATAAACCTGTTATTTGCAGAATGTTATAGAGCTGCTGTAATAGAACTTTCTGACCAATCAGAAGCGATAATTCAACAGTGCTATGGGATAAATATCACATCTATAGACATTATGACTAAAGGCTTTATTTGGTTTCATTTTATGCAGATACAGTTTCTTATTCTATTTTTTGTCTCAGCCAATCAGAGCAAGCCTCACTCCAGAAACAATTGTGATTGGAGGGCTGTGGTTTACTGTTCAGCTATTCCCGCCCCCTTCCCTCCTCCACCCCAATAAATGTGTCACTTAATGCCCAGTGGTTACTGGAACAAAACGACTTCAGGAATGACCTTTAACCCAGAAGTAATCCCACTTCTATTTAATTAAGCTGTAAAAGAAATTCAGGATCCATGCCTGAGTGAGTTACCTGATTTAGGACTGAGTGGTTTGCATGGTGGTGTTGTGCCACCTGTCAACGCTGGCCCCGCCCCTTTCACCTCCTCTCTGAATGATGGTGGCTCGTCCTCTCTGTCAGTCATATCCTCTGCTCCTGACTCCGCCCCCGAGTGCTCAGGTGACGTAACGTTCACTTCCTCGCTCAGCTCATCCGGAGGCGGAAGCGTGACTCGGGTCCCGTCTGAAGGTGAAGGTGGAGTTTGAGGTGTTCTTGTGGGCGGTGCTTCTTCTTTATTGTCTGCTTCCTGGTTTCCTTCGGACTCCGCCTCCTTCTGCTTCTGGAGCTGCTCTTTCTGCAGACTGCGCTGCTTCTTACGGAACTTCGCTCGTCTGTTCTTAAACCAAACCTAGCAGAGAATAGAAATGATAATCATGTAAATTATTGTGGCAAATGTGACATGTTCTGTGATAGACATGTTCTGTGATATTCTGAAAATGAAAAGATAAAAAGATAGTTATGGAAGGCCTGGCCTGATGCATGCACAGATATAGAGTGCGTTGTTGCATTTGTTACAAAAAAATAAGCATGCAGTAGATTGAACAACACATTATTTGCGCCACTTTGGTCAGATTTTAACAGTGATTTCAAATCTGTGTGTGAAATGTTGTCTTGTTGATGTGTTTCTGATTTATAGGTCCCTCTCCATTCAAGGTTATAGTCATGTGCTGTTGTATGAGTGGAAATAACTGTTCCAAGATGGCCGCTGAGCAACGACTTTTTTATTCTAAGGTCTGAGTGTGATGATGTTTGACATATGCATCAAGAAAAACTCCCACTAAAATCCTGTTACAGGATTTACGGGTCAACTTTTAAATTAATTGATATAATAATAATAATTAATAAAAAGACGTCTTTGTATTCAGGAGCAATACACTTGCTGGTATCAATTGTTTGATTGTTTATTCCAGTAATCCAGAACACAGTTCAGGTGTATTTATGTTTTTTTTTTGCCTCAAAATGTATAATTTATAATAATAGGCTGAAACACCAGCAAAAGAATTTCACTACACATTACTGCATTACTGTTACAACAACAGTACATGGTGCTTTGGATAGAAATGTAATAATTTAGCATTAATGTAGTCCAGTGTGTGTGTGTGTGTGTGTGTGCACACACCTGTACTCGAGCCTCAGGCAGGTTGGTGCACATTGCTAGCCGTTCCCTCATCACTACATCGGGGTAGTGTGTTTTCTGGAAGGTTTTCTCGAGCGCCTCCAGCTGCTGAGCGGTGAAGGCCGTGCGACTCCGCCGCTGCTTCCTGTGCTGAGAGCCGTACCTCGCCTCCAAGATGATGTCTGGAAAAAAAAAAACACAAGCCATTTGTCTTTAGGTTGTGTGATGGGTTATGGGTGTTTGAGCTTGTATATAAACTGAAAAAAAAAAAAAAAAAAAAAAAAAAAAAAAATATATATATATATATATATATATATATATATATATATATATATATATATATATATATATATATATATATATATATAAAATAAGAAGAATTCTAATGAATAAGAAAAATATAAAATTAAGTAATCCCAAATGAAAAGAAGCTGCAAAATAAATAAATAAATAAATAAATACGCTGAGCTTTTCAGAGTGATGTGTATCCCTGAGTGCAAAAGTTTGTACACCCTACCTGAAAATGACAGAGAAATTACATTTCTGTTTCTTTAAGTTCAGTTTCACAGACGTTCCTTCGCTATCACTACTACGAAGTGAGGAATAAAACACCTGGGGTGTGCTGTTGTAGGAAACTAATCAACGATGGGGTGGTGTGATGATATGAAGTTACTGAAGTTACTGAAGCTAATTATTCTCTATAACAACACGCTGGAAACTGATGCAAACTGCCAGCAAGTACATTTTTTTTCAATTAAAACATTACGTCGTACATTTTATCTATTTATAGTTACATTTAATGTTGTGAAAAATCCATGAAACAAGTTATTTGGTGTACGCTTACGCTATAAACAGTCGTCCCCTCACCAGCTTCTTCTTTCTCTATACTGAGGTTAGCAAGGCGAATAAAATGCATCTTGTCATGTTACTGAGAAACTGTAAAGCATAAAATCCCCTGTCCTGAAGATGGCAGAAAACTTCTACCTCTGACTGTTACAAAGTGCTGACACTGGAGACTCCTTCCATAAAAGTTAAATAAACGTTTCCTTACAGAATAATGATTAAAGGATACAAGTCTCTGTGTGAGTTATTAGAACCAGAGCGTTAATATAAACCTGTAATTTGCAGCTGGACTGCTGTTAGTGCTGCTGGTATAGAAAATGAATCAACACCTTCTGACCAATCAGAATGCAGAATTCAGCAGCACTATTGCATTGGTATAGGAATAGTTGAATAAGCTATGTTAAGATCTCAATAGTGGAAAACACATTGTAGATCAGACATTTTGGGGGGGGGGGGGGGGGGGGGGGGGGGGATGCAAACTTTTGCACTCATGCTCAAACAGGACACGCGTCGTGCACGGGGCGCGTGTGCGCGCCGTTGCACGTGCGACACGGCACTGAAGTGCAGAAGTGGCGCTGAAGGTGAGCGCGCGCGCGCTGCGCCGTGCTTACCGGCCAGTCTCTCCGCGAGCGTGAGCGCGTGCACGGAGGGCCGGTAGTCGGGCGCGTGCTGCGCGCTCTGCTGATGCAGGTTGTACATGGCGCTCAGGGAGTTCATGGCGTGGAGAGAGTATCCACCGTTCACCCCGTAATGCTGCATGGCGCGGAGATCAGCCTGGAGTTACAACACACACACACACACACACACACACAGAAGAGAGAAAGATATGCAGGTTAAAGGCAGAAATGTACAGTGCAATCCTGCAATAAAACAATCTCGCGTGCACTCTGAGAAAAAAAAAGGCTACTAAACAGTACCTTTCCTTGTCTCTGAGGTGCTACCCTACATCCCTAGATTTTACCCACAAAGATGCATGCTGTGAACATTTAAAACTTCACTCTTCCCTACACTGTATCCACCTTTCCAGGTATTAAATGCACAAACTAGGCTGCAAGGACAAGCACCGTTTAGTACCGTTTAGTACCTTTTATTGCCCTAAGAGTGGAATCAGTAGTAGTACCAGTTCAGCAGTGTTCCAGTTTCGGTAGTCTGAGCTGTTAGAGTGAAGAAAAAAAAAAAAAAAAAAAAAAGATTCCTGGCTTCCATTACCATTACGCAAAAAAAAAAAAAAAAAAAGTGGATTAAATATGTACCAATTATTATATTTATTAGTGTTTAATGAGACAGGCTTTCCAAAGTTTACAGAGTTAATATTACATATTTTATGTGTATAAAATATTTCAATATTTTAAATAATTCAATTTTTAGATATTAAATAATTTAAATATTTTCTGTGTATAACCTACACTACATATTTAATAATGTATTTAATACATAATGAATTTAATATTTTTTTTTTTTTGAAGCTGAAAAAAAAAATCCCCAAACAATTAGAATTACATTATGATATGTGCATATAAAAAATGTAAAAAAATTCAATAATGAGGTTTTTCTGTAAGGAATTCAGTTTGGTGAATAATATAACCAGCAGGATTAAATGAATTTGTGAGATTTTCATTTTTGGTTCATGTTTCTTTCTGTCACATTCAGATGCAGTGTGTCTCCATAATGGGAGAAAAGTATTATTATTATTATTATTATTATTATTATTATTATCATTATTATTATAAATAGTCTCTTTCTGTTGGATTTATGCTCCTGATGTTAGACAGCTATCAGATTAATCGGATTTAATTGTGGAGGGAAATGATTGTGTTCAAATAAACACTCATTAATAATAAACTTACAAATTTAATAAAGGTTTTAATCTACATAAGTGCAACACTGCAAGGAAAAGGAACGAAAAGAAGAGAAACTTATAAAATAAATAAACCTCTTTAACCTTTTCATGCACAGTGTCCATCAATTTAATGCTATACACACACACACACACACACACACACACCTCATCCTCTCAGTCCACATAAAAAGTGTTGTGCAGAATGATTACCACTTATGCTAATAAACAAAATATTATCAATATATATATATATATATATACTATTTATATTTTATATAGACTATTTGTTGTTCTCAATCTTATAACTTTTTAAATAAAATTTAAAAAAAATATTTATGTATGTATTTATTTATTTATTTATTTATTTATTATTAATTAGTGTTATTTCTTGGAAGATGATTTCCCCCCTCCTTGTATCATGCAACAATCCTAAACTGTGTAAATTTTCAGTCCAAAAACTGTGCAAATGTTCAGAAATGTTATTTTTATAATATTTTTGTCTTCCACATTATATACTTTAAACCTGAACATTAAAAATTTTCAAAAAAAAAAAAAATCCTTCATTTTGTTTTACTCATTGACAATCCATTTACTTTTTAATATAAATAATATTTAAATTAAAGACAGAATTTAAATTCATATATCATGCAATTTTAAGAAAAAAAAAGACATATAAAAGAATCTTGATATGCATATAATTAATTTATGCATGACCTTTATGCATGAATATATATTGCACAATTACTAAAATATAAGAATAACAATACTATAATAAATAATATTATAATATCCTAATAGGCTAATAAACATTATAATCATCATCAAAATTATTATACAGGTACGCTGTTCTTCATTTGAAGGTTATAAGTTTGGAAACTTTTTTTCTTGAAGAAGAAAAGGGAAAAAGAGTCGTTTTTTTTTTTTTTTTAAAATTATTTACTTTTGAATTCACTTTTTAAAGACGCTTTAGCATATTTAGTGGATTAGATTTGCTGCTTTATAGACAATAAAACTGTAAGAAAATAATTAATAAAATAATTAATAAAATAATCCCCATAATGCATCACGGAAGGCTGTTATAAATAAATAAAATATAGATAATATTGTTACTATTGTTCATTTGTAGTAACATGGAGGAGCCTGTGTTATTTGTGTAGAGTGTATGATTGAGTTTCAGTAAAAGAAAGCAAGCTACACATTTTAAAAGTTTAAAATTAAAACAAACCTTGTTTTCAGGTTATATTAAATAAAATAAAAATAAATAAAAATAAATCAAAATGTTTATCACTGGTTTAAATGAAACATTCGGCTTTGTCTCAAATCAACACCGCCACGACTAGCTATTTACCACAGCACAGTGTGTGACAGTGACACACTCGTTAGGGAGGCAGGGTGCGATTTGGGACACAGCCCTCCTCACTTTTTACCCTGACCAATATAAAATACCCCCCCTACACACACACACACACACACACACACACACACCCCAATACCCCCTCCCCGACCCTTCCCGGGTATCTGAGCTGAAATCAGTCCGATTATCCGAGGTCCGAGGTGGAGTTTTGTGGCCCCAGGGGGACTTGGAGAAACGATTTAACACATCGTTGATCATCCTGACAGTGTGTACGACGTCAGCTACAGTGTAAAATTAACACACTTTTACCCCCCTGTAAACACTGCACACTGTTAAGTGCGCACTCACGCTGACATCTGGGCTTCTGATTCTTATCAGCTGACTATTAATAATGATTAATGTATATAAATTATTACTTCTTATCCCATATTACACAAGCATACAACATCACTTATAAATAAAAAACAGAAATACACATATCTACACACTGAACCAAAAATAATGAACAATCACAGAAATACATATTATAGTAAACAGTATCATAAGAGAAGCTACAAAAATAATGAAAAATATTGAATATAAAATGAACGTGACCTAATTGAGGTTGTAAAAAAATATCTGATTTGTTTAGATTTGTTAGATAAAGAACAATTTGGATAATAATAATAATAATAATAATAATAATAATAATAATTATTATTATTATTGTTATTATTATTATTATTATTATTATTATTATTCATGTTAAATGGATATTGGAAATACTTCAAATCGAAAGTGTAAATAAAAAAAAACTCCAATATGTGTGTGTACATACTGTAAATATTAGCCTACACTGTAAATAATATAATGTATATAGAAATTATGCACTTATTTAACTTATGATATGGCATGTATGGCTAATGCTAATGATGAATTAACTCTTTGTGAACACTTCAAGTCTTTTTGACTTTTCCTTTTTTTTAAATTTTTAAATAATATCATATAATGCAAACTGTAAACTCGAACATGAAATATTTCCCTAATTTCCATGTTGGCACAATGTCATGGGGCATCATATAAACCTACCCAGTGCGTAATTTAAACATTTTAGCTGATTTAAACCTGAATTATTTGTGTTGTACATGTAAAGCAGGTTATTCTGTAAAGATGATTTATATTAGGATTATAAATACTATATAGAAAATTCTGTAGGAAATTTACTGAGGTGTAACTCAATGAAAAAAACAATGCATGTGTAATATTTCGACTCAGGATCATAATGTAATCAAAAGAGTAAAGAAGGCGATACTAAATTTTACAGCTTGATTTATATAATAATCACCAAATCCCTAGTTTTGAACAAACGTCTCTGGTGTTTAAAGTTTTTAAACGAAAATAAATGAACTTTTAAAGAGATTAAACATTGATTGATATTATCATAATCAAGTTTTATGAAGCTTTACCTTTTATGATTAAGGTTAAAATGAGGTTTTAATATTTACATACATACAGTAGGGTCCAAATGTCTGAGATCACATTGAAAATCTGGATTTTTTTTCACTAAAAATTGTAAATATAAACAGAAAGTTTTTGAATTTTGAAACATTTAAGACAAAGAACGTAAATGTTCAATATCACAAATATGTAATATTCAAGATTCTGCACTTTTTCTACTGTCACATTTTCTATTTAAATGTAAGCAAAAGTGTGATATCGAGCATGTTAACTGCTTTGTATAAAAATTTGTCTATTTTCCTCATGTCTAATCTCTTCGCTGGCTCGAGTGCACACTGTAAAATTCACATAAATTATTCAAAGATTCTACGTTTCACTCAAGTTGATGTCTAATAAAATTTGTAATAAAAATTGTTGTATTAAATTAGAAAAGAATGCAAAATAGAAGCGTTTTTAACTAGCAGTCTCAGACGTTTTCTACCCCACTGTATATATATTTATACACTGTATAAACACAAATGATACAAATTTGTGTATTGATGCATAAAGCGTAAGTATTGTCATGCTTTAAAATATGGAATAAATTCATAAAAAGCGAAAACAAAACAAAAACAGTAAAGATGATTCGATCAGAGGTTCGAGGAGAGATACAGTATTTGTTGCAGTGATGGAGTTTTTAATGTTTATGTTTTTTTTTTCCTAGCAATATCTTTCTTTTTCTGAACACTGAGTTTAGTAGAAGAACAAATAAAGTGAATGTGTTTCTCTCTCTCTCTCTCTATCTCTCTCTCTCTCTCTCTCTCTCTTTTTTCAATCCAGGTACAAATACACATAATCTACATTATTCTACATACAAATAAATACAATCCGGTAATAGTTTCACAGCATAAGTCAGTGTGTGTGTGTGTGTGTGTATGTGTGTGTGTGTGTTTAACCACACACAGTGATGTAAAGTGAGGTAAAGTGTGTTCTCACCTGCAGGCCGGTTCCCTCGCAGCGCTGCGTCTCTCCTCAAACGGCTGTGTGTTTGCTCTCGTGTTTTACGGATCCCAGTTTTAGACCTGAACATCACACACCATGATGATGGTGATGATGATGATGATGATGAAGGAGTGCAGTGAGTGTGTGTCTGTGTGTGTATGTGCATGTGTTTTACCCCCACATAGAGCTGGTGAGGGGGTTTTAAAGCACAGCGGCGTCCACACGACCAATCACACTGGGGCTCAGAGAGAGAGAGAGAGAGAGAGAGAGAGAGAGAGAGAGAGAGAGAGAGAGTAGGCAGGCCCACTGTGAAAGAGAGAGAGAGAGAGAGAGAGAGTAGGCAGGCCCACTATGAAAGAAAGTAATGCCAAAAGCAACTTAAAACAACCTAAAGCAAACAGAAAGAAAGAAAGAAAGAAAGAGATATAATAAAGACAAATAACAATAATGGAAAAAATATTTAAAAAATGAAAGAAGGTTAAAAGAAAAAGAGACAGATAGCGTGAGATGGAATGGGAAAGAGGGAAAGAGAGGTAGAGAGGGGAAAGAAAGAGATAGAGAAAGAGACAGAGAGAAAGAGGAGGAAAATGAGATTGAGAGAGTGAGAGATGGAGAGAGAGGAACAGAAAGAGAGACAGAGTGAGAGAGACAGAGAGACTGAGAAACAGAGAGAGAGAGTGAGAGACAGAGAGAGAGAGAGAGAGAGAGAGAGAGAGAGAGGGACAGAGAGAGAGAGACAGACGGAGAGACAGAGATACAGGTATATAAAGAGAGAATCAGGAAGAGTGAGAGAGGCACAGAAAGAGATAGAGACAGAGAGACAGAGAGATGGAGAGAGGCACAGAAAGAGAGACAGAGAGAGAGAGACAGAGAGACTGAGATACAGGTATATAAAGAGAGAATCAGGAAGAGTGAGAGAGGCACAGAAAGAGATAGAGAGGAAGAAAGAGAGAGAGACAGAGAGAGTGAGAGATGGAGAGAGGCACAGAAAGAGAGACAGAGAGAGAGAGAGACAGAGAGACTGAGAAACAGGTATTTAAAGAGAGAATCAGGAAGAGTGAGAGAGCCACAGAAAGAGATAGAGAGGAAGAAAGAGAGAGAGACAGAGACAGAGAGAGTGAGAGATGGAGAGAGAGGAACAGAAAGAGAGACAGAGTGAGAGACAGAAAGACTGAGAAACAGAGATAGGAAGAAAGAGAGAGAGACAGAGAGAGTGAGAGATGGAGAGAGGCACAGAAAGAGAGAGAGAGAGAGTGAGAGACAGAGAGAGAGACAGACAGAGAGAGAGACACAGATACAGGTATATAAGGAAAGAATCAGGAAGAGTGAGAGAGGCACAGAAAGAGATAGAGAGGAAGATAGAGAGAGAGAGACAGAGAGATGGAGAGAGGCACAGAAAGAGAGACAGAGAGAGAGAGAGAGAGAGAGAGAGACAGAGAGACTGAGAAACAGTGAGAGAGTGAGAGACAGAGAGAGAGAGAGAGGAACAGAGAAAGAGAGACAGAGAGAGAGAGAGAGACAGAGAGACTGAGAAACAGAGAGACAGAGAGAGTGAGAGACAGAAAGAGAGAGAGAGAGAGAGATGAGGTGTGTATCACGGTCTCTCTCCAGCGCAGGGGATTTTAGGATTGAGGAGACGAGTCTCAGTGTGAAAAGCACTCGGTCTGAAAGTGACGGCTGCTAAGAGGATTAAAACAATAACGCTCTTCTCCTCTTCAGCAGCGTCTCTTTAGATTTCTCCTTCCACACAGAAAGTGTTTAAGGAGGAGATATTAACGCCGCTAGCGGAGCACGTTCCCCGGAAAACTCCAGAACTCCTGATGAGATGCAGACGCTGATGGAGCCGAGGCTGATTATTTGCTTATAACATCACATCACATCCCAAAATGTGTTATTCCCCTTATACCACAGCAATACTGCATGTAAACGTTTACACATTTTTTGTGAACATCATATTTTTTATCCATTTATAGTTACACTGGTAGCTATAAACAGTCATTTCCTCACCAGCCTCTCTTTTTTTCTCACTTTCGAAGTTAATAAGACAAAAAAAATCGACGAAACCACGAAGCGCAAACTCCTCTGTGCTGGAGATGTCGGAAAGCTTTACCTCTGACTGTTACAAAGCGCTGACACCGGAGACTCCTTCCGTAAATGTTAAATAAACGTCCCTTCACAGAAAACGTCACCATATCGACAATTAGTTAAATAACGGCACATTTTAGAAATATGTTTATTATAGTCTTATATTATGTGGAGCGTCTGCCATAAAGAAGCTGATGAGGAAACGACTACAATAGATGTAACTAGAAATGGATAAAAAGTATAACATCATTCTTTCAGGATGTTTTTGGAACATAATCAACTTCAGGGTGATAACATTAACTTCATCACACCATCCTGTAGTTGATTATTTTCCTATAACAGCAAGTTATTCCTATAACCAAGTGTTTTTATTCCTTCTATATATTTCCTCATATGGTGAAGTGTGGATTTAGCTCCTGCGCTCATTGTTTTCTCCTCCATCATTCCCCACATTTACTCTGATCTGAGGCTACTCTATCCCCGAAAGCCTCTTTAGCCGACGTCGTCGTCTCTCCGTCTCTGGAAGACGACGCAGGTTTTCTCCTCAGATCCTCAGAACAAAACTTTATCCCTTCATCCGCATATGAAGCGCACTGTATCATCCAGAAAGTGCTGAGAGAAGACTGCTGATATGCCTGCTTACTATTAATGTTACAGATTAATAGCCTACATCGCCATTTCAGGTGGGATTAGCTTTAAAATTTGGGTCAAATTTGGGATGAAAACACACTTACATTTGTTTAGATAAAAGTTTATATTTCCTTAGGATAAAGAGAAGAAAAGAAATGATCATTAATGTACAGCGTTCATTCATTCACTGCCTGGTTAGGGTCACGATGGTTTAACTTAGACGAATTTTGAGGGAAAAAAACTTGCACTGAATTTGTTAGAAAATCTCACAGGCAGGTACAAACAAAAATAATAACTGGTGTGTGAAAAAAAAAAAAAACATTCCTGTCCACATCTCTAGTTAAGAACAATTACGAACTGGAGTGATGCAACTGAGATTAAGGAAATGTCAGAACCAGAATTCACACATTATTTGGATTTAAATCTGGATACTTAAAGCACTAAACAGGATTAAATAAGGATATTTGAAGCACTAAATAGCATTCGGGTCCCAAGTCAAGAATGATGAGTCTAGTTATAAGTCATTAACGAATTAAGTTTCGAGTTCTAAACAAGTCATAATGTGCTCTTTATCAAATTATTATTAATTATTAAGAGTAATATTAGTTATTAATTCGTTAATTAGTTATTAATAGTACATTTATGCAAATCATGCAGGCTTTTTTAAAAATGGTGTTTATCACTTTCTAGACAATTTGAGAGATGCACTATGAACTATGACTCGAAAAATTGAATGTTTTAATTCAATTTCACATGAGATGAGGTGTAAAGTGTTTTCACTAAACGTGATTAATTAATAATATAATATTTGTGGTCGTGATGGCAGGTGATGATTCGGGGTTGCGGCCCTTATCTATGACCATCTATGATGCATTAGTTGACTCATAAATTATGTTCTTTGGTTTTCTATTAGCAGACCAAACTGAACGCTCTTCCCGACTATTGATGGGTTTCAGTCACATGGTGTCTAACTCTCAGCTTCAGTAAACTTCCCACCCTGCTGACATATTCAAGCTGGCAGTTGCGTTCCTTCTGCTTTTCTCAGAGTTTGTGCTCGGACACAACAGGACCCTTTGTGGTTCTCTAATCCTGCGGCTCTGTGGCCTTCTCCACGCTCACGGATAAAAGCCCCATCACACTACTACTTTAGAGGGAAAATCTGCCCTAATCCCTCGCTTTACCTAAACAAAAGAAGAGGAAAAATGAGAGGGTGCAGGAAAGAAACGGTGCAGGAGCTGGGCAGGACTTTGAGCGCACATCTATAGAAACAGTTCTACTACAGAAGCTAACGAGTCCTGACAGCTGTTCAACTGCACGAGTGATTAAAAAAAGATCCGAAGAGATATATCTGATAAGTTAAAACACTGATATGGATCACTGGTATAGCAAAGACGGGGAGTCAGAAACAAAATCTGAGCAGTTTATTTAATAGAGATGTACATTTTTAGGTCGTTTTTACACTGGAGTTGGTTTGGTGAAGTGTGAATCGTGCTTTTGACCTGGGAGAGGTCCAGAGAATCAATCTCTGGTCTGGGGCTCACTTCAAGTAAACCGTAGTGTGGTCCACATCATGTGTGAAAGCTCTCCAGTCTCAGCACTACACACAGATTGACTGGTTCATGACCTGGTTCAACTCGTTACGTTACTTCCTGTTTCAAGTTGATGTCACGGAAAGTGTTTTTACACCTTACTGATATATAAAAACCACACTTTCATAGAACTGGAGCACTGTAAGTACCTCACTGAACTGAAGTATATTTCTCTTTCGCATGTAGGTATGTATCTCAACCAGAAGTAAAGTTCTAGCATTTTAAAATCTGCTTTCTTTCAAAAGAAAACCAGACTGAAAAAAGCTTATTTAAAGCTTTCAGTCCAATTCTACTGAAAGACACCACGAATACCTCTATATTTACACCTTAATCGACTTCTGGAAAAACATCATTACTGCCAGATTTTAAAGAATGATGCATTTCAATGGGAAATGAGTTCTCACTTTGATTATCAGCATCATCCATATCAGTCTCTGTCTCATCACCTGAAGTAAAAGTCACAAGCCTCGTCATCATCGTTTCACTCCACTGATCTCTGATTCATTCACTCACTTCTGTTCTGTTTGCTAAATTTCTTGCTATTAATGTCCTTACGAGGTCATTTAAATGTTTTAAAACATTTTGCTGTCGTCTGAACAGTGCAAGTAAGAGCTCTTCTTTGTTTTGATGATGACGTATCCGCGTAGGATCACAAACTGAACGTCCATTTCACTATGCCATGTTAATTATCCAATAACTTGATCAAATCGAGAGGAAATCGCAATCTAGCTAGTGAGGTTTTAGATATCTCTCAGCAGACTGACTGTTTTTTAATGTGTTAAACTGGCTGCTTGCTCAATATGATATTTGCAGGCAGGTGCCAAGGCGACGTTAGAAAATAACCTAAATATTGGTGAAATATACTGTTTCTTAAAGTAATAATATAGTTCTCAAAATATATTATTGGCACAAAAACTCAATTTTGCTCAAAACAACTAGATTTGTACATTTTCCAGCATTCAGCTACGGTAATATCCGATGGTTTTTTTCCCAAGCATACCGTATATAGCTACAAAAAATGTGTCCAAATCAGATGTACAAGTAAATAGATTAGATACGACTCTAAGACTAGACAAGACTTTAAAACTCAACTGGTGTGTAATGTGTAGCTCATTGATCACAACACGCCTTAACATTTCTTAATACAGTAAACAATATGGAGCCTTTTTGGACTAATATTTGAGATTACTATGGGGATCTGTTATCTTATCTGTTTTGGGATCCATGAGACTTTCCACAATTATATATATTGAGCAGCTGGGACTTTTCCTAAGATTTCTTATACTAGACTAGCAACCCAGACCCCCTGCCTAGGTATAGCCTCTCTTCTGTATTCAGTATTCATGCTAATGCCTTGAGCTTAAAATATGCCACTATTTATTTATTCATTCATTTATTTATTCGAAAACATTGAGAAAAACACTACTTACTATTCACTTATCACTTCTATACATCACCTAACACAGGTTAATATTTGGACTACAGTATATTTCCCAGACAAGCTTGTTCCTAGACTCTATAACACATATAAGACAATTAGGAAGTACTATAAAAAATGGGACATTTATGTGAGAGTTAATCTTGTTGACGATGTGTTATATGGCTGTACCTTTCGTCCGAGCCATTAAATCTCACGCCGGCCGAAGCGAGCGTAAGAGGACAGCATTACTGGCGGCTATAAGGGGATAATTCTCTCACACTGCTTCATTTCAGTGAGCGATGTTTGCCACTAAATCTTAAATACTATTTAACTCTCCAAATCTCACCTTCAGTGGCCGATATGATTCGGTGAGTTAAGGCTTCCATTTCCTTGTTCGACTGAAATGACGCACTAGAGAGCCGTTTGGGAGGCGTGTCTCTCGGTTAGAAGGAGATTGAGGGGGAAGTCAGAGCCGGCTGACGATAAAAATGACTCCCGATGGTCTAAATATGTGTTTCTTGGACACACCACACACACACACACACACACACACATACATCAGTGTTGGGGCAAATTATTTCAAACCACTTACGGTTCCTCTACTCGTACTGCAAAAGACGTCTGAATAAATGAATCTATCAATAATTTGTTCATATACCGTTGTATATGATCCCAATCTAGTTAAGGAGATGTTTATGCAACATTTATGGAAGGAGTCTCCAGTGTCAGAACTTCATAACAGTCAGTATGAAGAAGTTTTTGTCTTATTAACTTCAAGAGAGAGGAAAAAAGAAAGGATGGTGAGCGAGCAACTATTTATAGTTGCTATTACTTAAGTGAGAACAGGAACTAACTTGTTTCGTGGATGTTCCACAACATTAAACGTAACTAGAAATGGATAAAACTTGATAAAGACATGTTTGGTGACTGAAGATTGCTTTGTTATTTTTGAACCGAAACTAAACTCATAATTAGTTCTTTGTTTGTCCTTCTATGGGGAAACCTTTAAGGTTCTTTGTAGAACCCTACAACTGAGTGTATTGGAAAGCATTCCATGTTGAATTCTTTTAAGAATGATAAGAACTTTTAATTATCCAACCCTTAAAAACCCTTCAAGTACAATATTTCAAGCAACTAATGGAGATCTTTCACTCAAAATTATTTCTGCTAATTATTAAATTCGATATTTTATTGATTCTGGAAGGCACGCTGGCACAGAGTAGAGTAACCACCTCTGCCACCTCGGAGCTCCAGGGTTCAATCCTGAGCTCGGGTTACTGTCTTTCTGGAGTTTCACATGTCCATGTAGGTTTTCTCCGGGTTCTCAAGTTTCCTAAAAAACAATAAATTGCCCCTAGGTGTGACTGAGTGTGTGAATGTGTGTGTGAATGCTGTCCTGTGATGGACTGGCATTTCATCTGGGGTGAATTCTCGCACCTTGTCCCCAGCGTTCTCAGGATAGACTCCAGATCCACCATTACGCTGACAAAAGCGGGACAAACGTCTTACTGAGGACGAAGGAATGAATATACTGTCCAGCGCATAATAACACATCAGCTGTTTTAAAACTGAGCGGTTATTTTTATTTGTTACAGATAATATAATTCACTCCGCTGTATTCAGTTAGTAATACATTTATATCGACGTGGGATGAAATAACTAATGAAGTTGAATAAAATATTGAACGGGATGATAATGATAATGATAATCCCAAAAGGAGGTAAAGTTAGTGCAATATTGGACCAAAGTGAATCTCATATGCATTATTGCGCTGCTCCATGCTTCATATGAAAACAGCAAATGTGAAAATGATATAGAATTAATGACTCATATGTGAATTGAGCCCTGAGAAAAAGCAAGAGAGAGAGAGAGAGAGAGAGAGAGAGAGAGAGAAATCAAGTGGTTTATTAAAGTGACCTATTTGGGCATAACACACTTCTGAGTAATACTTCAGATTCTTTCATTTTTACAGAACAGCTCCGATTTATTTCACAGGCAACTAGACACGTGTCCAACATAGTTCTTGTTTTGAAATCCGCCTCTGTGGAGCGTCATGGGACAGATATTTGATCATGGCTTTAAGGAAAAAAAGGCTTTATGTCTGATCATACCAAACCCTTGACTCTCACATACAGTAATCTGCCTGAGCCTGTAAACAAGATCTGCTGGTTTTTTTCTTCGAATAATAAAAAAAGCTCAGGCTTCATCATGACACAGCGCCATTTCCCCCTAAACTACTTCCTGATTTGTTTCATTTGAGTTTGTTTCATCTGAGGTTCCAGTGAACGAGGAAGTACAATGCACATAACAACTGTAGCCTCAAAACAGTGTTTTATATTATACATGCATATCAATATGTATTAATAAATAGCTTCGATTTCTTTGAATCAGATTCAGAAGAGGTTTTTATTATATAAGTGATGAATATGTTGCTCATGTTAGTTAGTATTCCACTGATTTCATTACATGATGCTTTAAATTAAATGTTTGTGTTTTACATAATAATGTCATTTCCTGTAAAAACTGCTGTTATTAATTAAAGAAAAAGATTTACATTTGACACATTGATCAGTATCCGAAAATGTGCAAAAAGGAAGTAACAAAGATACAGCTTTGTTTAAAATAAATGAAATGAAAAAGACAACGGACCTAAATTCTATAAAAATTAATCTATAAAAATTCTGTAAAATTAAAAAGAAAACACACCTAAAGCTGCATAAAGGAGTAAATCTAAATATATGCTTTATCTACAAAAATTAAATTCAATTAAAAAATACAATAGACCCTAACTTAGATTAAATAATAAATCTAAATGCATACTTTAATCCACAAAAATAAAATAAAATTAAAAAGACAACAGATATATAACCTAACAAGATACTAAATCTAAATATATATATATTTCTGCACAAATTCTAATTTACACAAATAACACAGATTATTAATAGTTTCACAATCCCAATAATTTCATTAATTCTGAGTTGTGATGTGAAATTAAGATATAAATGTCTTATTAACAGCAGAGTAGAGGAGGCGGAGCCATCACGTGTGATTGACAGCTGTGTGTGGGAGGTGTTTGGGTGATGAATGAGAGGAGGGGAGACGTGGTTATCTTTCTATTGTTAAACACTTAGACGGGGTGATGGATGATCAAAGCACACACTTCTCTCCAGGGAACGTGCGCATGTATACACACACACACACACACACACACGCACACACACACACACACCACCACCTCACAGCACATGAACACATAGATAAATGTACATACATTACATTACATAACAATGTACATACATTACATATTGTCTAGAAGTGTGTGTGTGTGAGTGTGTGTGTGTGTGTGTGTGTGTGTGTGTGTGTGTAGGATTCAGTTTAACTGCACTGATGTGTTACTTCCACCGCACTGCCCTGGGCAACTTATTCATATGTATATTGGTTGTGTCCCAGGGGTCTCTCTCTCTCTCTCTCTCTCTCTCTCACACACACACACACACACACACACTTGCACACACACACACACACACACAGAGAGGTCCTGATGTTCCTATTCTATGGAGATGAGGGCTCCCATGGGGCCTTTTAAGAGTTAATTGACTCAGTTCATACACAGAAATGTAAAAAGAACAACACCATGTGTCAGATACTCAGATATTTATTTGCTTGATATGTATGTAAAAAAAAAAAAAAAACAGCTGATGTTTCTCCAGTCTTTAACTGTCCTGAGACTCAAAGTCCTGATCTGACACGTGGTCTAGCACATCCACATCGACAAACACAAACACATCCACCTCAAGATTCGCCATGTTGTGTGTTCTGAGATGCTTTTCTGCTCACCACGTTTGTATATACGGGTTGTTTAATGAAGTTACCATAGACTTCCTGTCAGATTGAACCAATCTGGTCTCTGATCATTCTCATCAACAATTTCCACATTTCTATCCATAGAACTGGATGTCCAACCCACCCCCTTAACCGAAGCTCTTGACCTGTATCTGCATGATTTCATTCATTGCGCTGCTGCCACATGATTGGCTGATTATGAATGAACAGGTGTAAAGGTGTTCTTATTAATATAATTAATACTATATATAGCATATGTAGAGAAAAAGAAAGATGTAAGACGTAACTCTGGACCTATGCGTGATTCAGAGAGTTATGTCAAAGTTACTCACAAGGGGCGGGGTTTGAATAAAATAGGGGTGTGTCTCAGTTACACACAATTCTGATTTTGAACTTAATCCCATTTTTGTTGTGTGATATTAGCTCGAGTGATGAGTGTTACAGTCTAACAGTTTGATGTTAATGTAATATGTGATGCTGAAATGTATGTTTTAGGCCATAACTACATTTAAAAAACTATGGAATGCAATTCAAATACAATATATAATACATAAATATGACACTTTGAAGTGTACAAATGGGATTTGTTCTGCACAGAAGACATTGGTGGGGGGGGTTCTCCTAGTTACCTTGAGGATGGAATTGGATAAAATTATGAATAAATTCATTAATAACTTAAAGTAAGTTGTAAGTGTAGCAGATGAGTGCTTAGTCAGCTTATCCTTCAAAGCATAGGCTTGTTTTCTTTACAAGAGTTCTCATCGAATAAAAAAAAAAAAAAAAAACTCCAATTATTTTAGAAATTTGATAACTCCAAATAGCAAATTAAATGGATGATAAAATCGTATATATCTGGTACAAACATTATGAGTTCATGTTCTTAATTTAGTATCTTGTGGCTACATTAACTTATTAATTATTAATGGTACACAATTAAGTGTCAGAGCTCCATCTATAAAAATAAATTATGTATATATATAAAATTAGGGCTATATATAGTACTATATATATATATTATATATATATGTATATATATGTATATAGTATTATACTATATATAATTTTGAATATTGCGTAAAATAGTCCTAACGATCTCCATGTGTATAAATAAGGGCAGGAATAATCTGTTCCTCCCGCTCTGCCAGATCCAGCCAGGATTTGTGGCACCGTTTGCCGGTGACACAGATCTACATAATCATTTTAACTTTCTCCCCATCCCTTCCCATGATTCTCCCGCTGTCACTTTAGATAGTGCTAAAACTGATTCGGGCTTTTTAATCTTCCCGCATTTCCTCCACTGTAAGAAAAAAAAAAAAATCGCTAATATCATAAGCAGATTATTTCATTCATAATTGATTGAGTGCGTTCGCTTCAAAGCTGCTGAATCCGGGATACATTTCAGAGCAGGAGGAGGAGAGATGTGGGGAAGAGAGGACAGATGGAGAGGATGGAGGGGAGGGAAGAGGAGAGGAGAGGAGAGGAGAGACGGTTTGCCGTCTTCTGTCTACCATTATGATGTGAACATCCTGATGCTCTACTTCTGCTCGGAGCTTCTGCACTTGTGATTTGTTGATCACAATAAACCCCTAAAGATCTGCACTTCTGAAAACAGTCTCACTGTTGCGTCACTTGAAGAGTGTAGATTTGGACCTAAGAACTGCTGCTGTAATCATAAACACTGTCACTCATTAGGGATCTAAATGCACATCTGGATTTCTGTTAAGCTGCTAGATTAACTGAGCATCCGGTATGTAATATATCAGAGATGCCATGTGAGGAAAACACATTCCTGATTGTAAAGTGGCAAATTGAATTGAATTAAACATAGCAATAGTTCTGTATATATGAGCCTGTGATTGTTACGCTCCACACATATCAGAAAAGACTTAGAGAGTTGGTGTGATATGATTAAATTATGGAGAAAAAATGATAATATCCAAAATAGGTGAAAAACTCCAGGCCGCATTCTAGACTAATCACAAATTAATGACGATTTCCTTTTTTTTTTTTTTGTAGCAATTCTTCATGTCGTGTTAATCTGTGTACAGCAATTTCAAACCGCATATTATTTTACATGTCTACTAATTATGGAAAAAAAACCAATAATAATAAGATGAATACGAATAAGAATAAGAACTCTACAGAGAAACACTAGTATGAGATGCATGTGCTCTCAATTCTTTTTTTTTTTTTTTTTTTTAAATTGGGACCAAACTAAAAATATAAAGACTATAAAGCATTTTAATCCCTCTGCCTCCTGTCTGTTAGCCTTTCCTGCGGTTGGATCTGATCAGCATGCTGCATTCGGGGTCTTCATCACCTCGCTGCGTGACTCAGATTGGGATTTGGGATTTATTTGGGATTGTCCATCGTGCCGATCGCTTTTGAGGGAAATGAGGGCTGACAGTGAGAAGGACACACCCCAACTTCTTCTCTATATGGCCACAGCCAAATGGGATGATAATCCTCTTAGTGCCCATCCTTATTAACCCCTCATCTAAATGAGATGAAAGCCAGCGGCAGTGAGAAAGCCAATTATTCCCCCTGAACCCGGGGCCCGGGCCCTTCTCTCTGTACAATGTGTATATTTCACATTCGATTAGGTGACAAGTGTATCTAAGTCTTCTCTAGAGAAATGTGTAGGAGAAGCTCTCTGGAGACTGATAGACACACACTCACACACACACACACACACACACACATATACACACAAGGCATAAACTGAATCCTAATTGCCTTGAAATCTGAAATGGTGCTCTAACAATGGTATTTTATTCCATTACCACAGCTCACAGTTAATAAACCTTCAATAAAGACTAATTAATCATTGAATTTCTTTTGGCCTTCAGACGTCTGTCCCACTGGGAACACACCACTGCTCTGTTTAGTTCCATTTTAATTTTAATTCGGTTTGATTTAATCATTAAATGAATTGAAAATGGGACACTAACATTCAGGTTTAACTATGTTTGGCCTTCAGCTTTAGGTAAGTGAGTGAAATAACTAATAATTAAATAATTGTATAGTAATAATAATAATAATAATAATAATAATAATAATAAACAAGCCTGTTAAAATCAACATGACATAATAGCATCATTAATAAAAATTAAAGAAAACCTTATATTACAAACCTTTTCAGTGAAAGTTTTAATTCTGATTAATAATTTATTATGTTAAATATGTTATTACAAAAATGTATAAGGATAATAGCAGCAATAATAATAATAATAATAATAATAATAATAATAATAATAATACAAAATACAACATAATAAACCGAGTAATTGATTATATTAAATAATCAAATAATTAACTACCTAAATAATAAGCAATATTAAGTGCTAGTGATGTTGAACCTCAATAGTAAATAATGTTATTATTATTATTATTATTATTATTATTATTAGGAATTGTGAAATGGTGTTGCAAGCAGGTACTGTTGCTGCCTCACAGCTCAAGGGTCCCGGGTTCGATCCTTTGATCCATTACTGTCTGTGTGGAGTTTCACCGGTTCTCCCGGTCTCAGTTTGGGTTTCCTCAGGGTTCTCCAGTTTCCTTCCACCTTAGAGAAAAATGTCAGTGTGTGTGTGGTGCCCTGTGATGGACTGCTGTCCCATCCAGGGTGTCTTCCTGCGTCACACCCAGTGTTCCTGGGATAGGCTCCGGATCCACCACAACCCAAGAAAACAAGAAGAAATGTCCATATTTAATGTATAAAGCATTGCAGCATTATTTCTTTTTTCAGGCGGTTTGAAATTCAGGATAAAAATTCAGCTGCTCTGTCTCTCTCTCTCTCTCTCTCTCTCTCTCTCTCTTGTCTTTAGAAACATCTCTGTGATCCCTCATTCTGTCTCAAGGTGTTCATGCAACTGTGTTAAAGTTAATATTTACATTAACTTTCATACAGCATGCATCCTACTGCATTCTCTCAGGTCGTCTACATGCTATTTTCGCTGTTTAACAGAGAACAATGAGGCTGTAAACACTGTTGGCCTCCTCATTCAGTTTTTAATATATGCACAAGACACACTATTTGTGTTTTTTTTTTTTTTTGGTCATACAATGATGGCTTCTTATATACACAAACACAGAACAAATATCATGAATCTAAATAAACCATAGTATTAACATTATATTGAGTTATTATCTGAGTTATATAAATCTCATATAATAAAAAGGATCACGAGACAAAAAAACTGTCATCATTAATTATTGTGTAAAAACCATATGTCTTCATAAGTCATAAAAAGCCTTAAGCAATGGTATGAAAAAATAAAACGATAAAAAAAGGCATATGTCATCATAGGCCAAAGGTCATCATGTATGATATAGGACATTTTATAGATGCCATAGATCATTGTGTATATTAGTATGAAGTCAAATGCCATTGTATGAGAGACAAAAGTTATAAAGATGTATATATTATTAGAGCAATATTGGAAATGGCCACTGGCAAAACCCATCGCTGAGGTCATGTCCAGTCATATTCTTACATACAAAAGGGCTTTTCTTCCAGATTTACAATGGGCTTAAATGGTAAACAAAAACGCATTTTATTAAAAAAAAAAAAAGTTTATCCAAAGTGTAAAAAGTAGGTTAAAATAATCAGTGTGTAACACACGTAGCGCAAGAGATGCTGTGTGTAGTAGGGGGCGCTGTAGAGATTTAAAATTAGCGGGTGGCTAATTCCCATCCCGGCATATGATCTCCTGGGCCGATGATGCCATGTGGGGATGGAGATACACTAAACTCCACCCTACACACACAAACACACACATACACACACACAAACACAGATTCAGAGCCAGAAAGAGGCTTTGGGATGGGATTAAGTTTCCTCCAGAGTGCAAAGCTTCTTAAAGCAGGTATCAATGTGCCTCAGAGTCGCCCGGTCAGTATCAGTGTGTGAAGGGTCGCCTCGACACACACACACACACACACACACACACCCTGCGCAGAGTATGTGTGTGTTCCTCTAACACACACTTCTCCACAGTCCATTCAATTTTGCTTAGGGTACAAAAAACAAAAACAAATAAACCCTGATATAGGCCTATAGTTTCATTGGAATAAGTAATATTTCATATGTTTATGAATAAAAAGATGATGAGACATGCTGTTATTGGAAAATCATCAACATCAGGGTTGTGTGATGAAGTGGAGTTATTGTTATCACCCCAAAGTTGATTAATGTCCTAAACCAGCATGGGTTTTATTCCTCTTATACCATGGCAATTTGTCAATGATTTCAATATTTTTTTAATTATAAAAGAACTCATCATACTTTTTATCCATTTAAAGTTACACTTGGTGTTGTTGATCGTCCATGAAGCAAATTAGTTACTTATATTAAAGCAGCTAGAAACAGCCATTTGCCTATTTATCTTGACATTAATAGGATTAAAATATTAAAATAGCTTAATATCCTGAAGACTTTTCAAAAAAAAAAAAAGTTACAGCTTTACCTCTGACTGTTACAAAGAGCTGACACTGGAGACTCCTTATATAAATGTTAAATAAACTTCTCCTAACAGAAAACCTCACCATATCGACAATTACGCATTTTTCTTTGCTAAATAACTGCATGTTTTTAAATTAATTTATTATTAAATTGAAATTATATGCAACATCTGATGTGCATGTCCTTGTGAATGAGCTGTGACTATAGAAACAACAACCTATTAGAATGGTATAAACCTGTGATCTGTAGCTGCACTACTGTCAAAGCTGCTGTTATAGAAAATTAATCAACACCTTCAGACCAATCAGATTTGAGAATTCAACAACATGAAACATGAAATATAATACACTTTTTTATTTGAATACAACAAATCTATATATATAAGCGATATCCATAATAGTCATCTATATTATGTTATGTACTTTTATACATTCTACGATAGTATGTGTGTTTGTGTGTGTGTGTGTGTGAGTTTAGATGTCTGTTAGCCGAGCATGTAGTAACCTCAGCACTATAAATTTTGGCTTCTATATTTGCTAGCCTGTGAAAGAGTATACAATGCTCACATTCTGGTTGTGATTGTGTGTTTTCACAGTGCCGTTTTATACACACACACACACACACACATACGCACACATTTGCTGTTCTGCTGAGTGAGTTTAATAGGTTTACTGTGTTTGTGTTTCTGATGAACTACAGAGATGGGATACAGCAAAGCTTCACCTGCTGGTTCAACAATTCTTAAAGTAAAAAGAAATTAAGCATTAATAAGTTTTAATTCATGACCAAATTGGGAGAACATGGGGTAAACAACAACAACAACAACAACAACAAAACGCTGTGCTATTTAACAAAGAAAAAAGAGTATACAGTAATCTTTTATATTGCGCAAGGATAATCGCCAATAAGGAGATGTTTAGTTAATATTTAGGTAAGGAGTCTCCAGTGTCAGTGCTTTGTAAGAGACAGGAACTCTTCAGAACAAAGAACTTTGTTTCCTCAGAAACATGATAAGCTGTTGTTTCGTCTTATTAACTTCATGAGAGAGAGAGAGAGAGAGAGAGAGAGAGAGAGAAGTTAAAAGAGAGGCTGGTGAGGGAACGACTGTTTATAGTTTTTATAAAGGAAGTGAGAACAGGAACTTGTTTCGCAGATGTTCTACAACATTAAATGTAACTATAAATGGATAAAACCATGATCTGTCATTCTTTAATAAATAAAAAAACTGTAATGGTTGGTAAATTGCTGTGGTATAAGAAGAATAAAAACACTGGGATTGTAACAGTAACTCTGCTTCATTATACCACGCTATCATTGATTATTTTCCATCATCAGCACAGCAATGAGTGTTTTATTCCTTACATATTTGTCTTGAGGACTCCAAGTTACAGACAGTTGATGTTTTGATGTTTATTTTATTAAGTCTTTTATTTTTACCTTACTACTGCTAGCTAGATATTTAGCTGTTTATGTTTAGCTATTCCAGTGTATCCCTATCCAGCTAGTTTTATTTGATCGCTTTATATATTTCTTTATTAGCTAGCTAGCTGTTTATGTTTTGCTCCAATGACAGCTGCTTGTTGTAAAGCTAGCTAGCTTATTATATCTATCTATCTATCTATCTATCTATCTATCTATCTATCTATCTTTATGGCTAGTTGTCTATTTATGTTTTGCTCCCTAGACCATGCTAGTTATGCTAGTTTTGCTCCAATGACAGCTGCTTGTTGTAAAGCTAGCTAGCTTATTATATCTATCTATCTATCTATCTATCTATCTATCTATCTATCTATCTTTATGGCTAGTTGTCTATTTATGTTTTGCTCCCTAGACCATGCTAGTTATGCTAGTTAGTGCATTACATGGTGCTAGTACTAGCTATCTATTTGTTGTTCTACAATAACAGCCATTGTTTTATTGCTAAGTTATATGCTGGTGTTAGCTAGCTAAGTGTTAATGTTTTTCTATGGTAACAGCCATCCAATATAGCTAGCTTATTAGATGGTGCTATTAGCTAGCTAAGTGTATGTTTTCTCAAATGACAGTCCCTCATTATAATGCTAGCAAAGTTATTTTGGTGTTGTTAGCTAACTGTTTTTATCATTCCTGTAAGTCTGTCTGCATACGGGTGTCTCCCGAATGCCATAAAAGTAAATGTAGATAATATAGTTGACCATGTGGGTGATTTTAGGCAGTGTAAGAGTTTATAATTGTGTATGAGACCCATCAGCTCTTGGGTTGAGCTCACTGATTTCTAAGCAGAGGCGATGGATGAAGATGGAACTGAGCCGTTATTGTATTATTAATATTAACTCAGATGCCTACAGTGCAGTTTAGATGCTGTAATAGTGTGGAGGATTTCTCATTAGCTGATAACAGCACTCTACACTCTATCCTCATCCTCGGGTAAAAAAAATCCTTACGCATGGCTTTATTAAACTGAAAATAATGATGACTGTGTTGAATGAAAATAGGCTAGAGGGAGGAAAAAAAAGGCAAATGACTTATTCAGCTTTGTGAGCGTGTTTGGATAAGCCTTATCTGGTCCATTCAAATACAAGCTGCTTCCCAGGAGGATGGATAAGTGCTGGCGTTTCTCGGGACTGTCAGGACCTGCCAATAGGCGTAATGAGGCCTAAGTCCACATTAACGCAGTCTAAATGAAGTGTCACAGGAAGATTGATCTGTCCACGCTGCTGTCTGTGGCCTCAGGGGCCGAGGAACCGGCCGACTGACCGGCTTCAGCGAGGGAGCGAGGGAGCGAGGCGAGGCCAACGGAGCAAAGTCCTGCTAAATGTGTACATTACACAGCTGAGCGGCGAACGATGAATACAATGAATATTAAAGAGACTGAAGAGGTTTGGACACTGAGCATTTCTAAGAAAAAGACTAATAATCTTTTTTTGAATCCAAAACAATTTGCTTATGCTTTGTCCATACATGCACCTATAATAAATTGCCAGTTTAATAGGTACATCTACCATCTAGCTACGCTTATTAGCCACTTTATGAGTTCCACCCAATTTGTAGGTGTACAAACACTAACTGATCCCCTCTAACACATCCATCAACAACAAAAGACCACCGAAAAAGACCAGGACCAGGATTTGAGATAGATTTGTTTTGTTCCTTTTAGAATTTTTAAATATATAAACCCTTTTAGAAACATTTAAGCATTAACCACCCAAACAACAAAGAGTGTACAGTCTCTGAGACACAATGTACTAAATCTTGCACTGAGCATGTCTTAGCTGATCGAATACACTTGGGCTAATTGTGTTTCAATTTTCACCAAACTATTACTTAAATGTTACTATATACTATATAGCCAAAAGTATATAGTGAACACCTGCCATCACACACATACGTGGGTCCAAACTGTAACCAAAGATGGAAGCACACAATTGTGTAAAGTAGGATGTCTT
The DNA here is from genome assembly GCF_027358585.1 of Pangasianodon hypophthalmus. Classification (NCBI taxonomy): domain Eukaryota; kingdom Metazoa; phylum Chordata; class Actinopteri; order Siluriformes; family Pangasiidae; genus Pangasianodon; species Pangasianodon hypophthalmus. The sequence continues at coordinate 2,655,286 of NC_069711.1, read as the reverse complement.
TGTATGCTATAGCTTTACAATTTCCCTTCTCTGGAACTAAGAGGCCCAAACCTGTTCCAGCATGACAATGCATCTGTGCACAAAGCGAGCTCCATGAAGAAATACTTTGCCAAGGTTGATGAAGGTGGAAGAACTCGAGTGTCCTGCACAGACCCCTGATCTCGATCCCACTGAACACCTTTGAGATGAACATCAGCACCTGATCTCACTAATGCTCTTGTGGCTGAATGATCACAAATTCCCACAGCCACACTCCAAAATCTAGTGGAAAGCCTTTCCAGAAGAGTGGCGCTTATTATAACAGTAAAGGGGAATAAATCTGGAATGGGATGTTCAACAAACACATGCTGGTGTGATGATCAGGTGTCCACAAACTTTTGGCCATATAGTGTATCCATTGCATTTAATCACATTGCATATATACTGTGTATATATATATATATATATATATGTATAGCCTGTTAATAAGTGACATAGATATTTTCCTGAAGAAACTGTCCAAGTGTGTGTGTGTGTGTGTGTGTGTGTCAGCTCTGTATGCTCAGAGAGCTCGATTTGGTGCAAAACACAGCTTTTAGGGCCATGTGGGCATTTTAATGAAACTCCACATGAAAGTTTACACCCTGCCGAGGAGCTGCAGGTGAGGAGATGAGCTTCAGCAGCTCCTCCTAAAACGCTCAGCCTTCTCACTCCTGCCAATATTCTCAGATTAGCAGACTTTTTTTCTGGTGAATTTGTCTCCATTACTCTAACACTGGGGAGGCTGAAGCGAGAGGACCTGTGTGTGAGTGTGTTTTATTAGCACAAGGTCATAGACAGCAAAATTAAATGAGAGAAACCATATTACATGTCATGAAAATAGGCTAACAAGGAAAGAACATTAAAAAAAAAGCTTGGGATAAACTAGCTGAAATAGGTCTCTTTTTCTCCATGATAAAAAATATAAATAGGAATAAATCACTTAGTGTCATGCTGTGGTAGGAAAATAATCAACCCCGATTATTTTCCAGTAACAGCACATCAGGAAGTGTTTTATTCCTCTTATACCACAGCAACTTGCCAAAAAGTACAACTTGTTATTCATTAAAGAATAACACACCATACTTTTTATCCATTTCTTGTTACATTTAATGTCATGGAATTTAATAAGATGAAAATTGCAGCTTGTAGGGTGACAGAGAAACCAGAACCTCCTCTGTCTGACTTTCTGATGCTGGAAAGCTTTAGAGCTTTACCGCTGACTGTTACAAAGAACTGACACTGGAGACTCCTTCCATAAATGTTAAATAAACATGTTTCCTCATGGAAAACTTATCAACAGGTACTCAGGTTTTTACATCCTTTCATGTGGAGTGTTTGCTGTACAAGTCTCTGTGTAGTACAGTATAGTATAGTATAGATATGATAATGTATTGAGTTCAGTTGAATGCTGAGCATAAACTAAGAGTTGTGTCAAAAGTTTTGGCACACTATGCAGCATTTGGATGCAAGACTTACTAACCTTTCAAAACAAATCAACAGGAAATCACTTTTTCTAGGTAACAGTTTGACAATATGTATGTTTTCAGTTATGGAGGACTGAATGGTTATAACTGCTGGTGGGGTGAGTTTACACTTTATTACTGTTTAAATGTCATCTGATTACTGATCTCACACACACACCTGGACTCAATCACCACTTCACCTATTCAAACACACTCCAAACCCTCACACTCAGCGCAGTATCTGCTCAACTCTGTTCGTTCAACAGGTGTACCAAGCATTTGGTTCTTATTGTCGTTCATGGTTTTGACTCTGGTTTGTTTTTCCATGTTTTATGATTTTTGCCTTGATCTTTGATACCCTATTTGTGCATCCCCTGACCTCATGTCTTTCTCTCGACCTTGAATATATCTAGTGTTTTGGATCTGATTTTGTCTTCGCCAGGCTTTTAAAATAAAAGCATTTCCCACAACTGTTGCCGTATCTGCCGCCTGACATTAATACAGTTTAGCTTACCTCAATCTAAGCTCATAATTATATTAACTGTAGTATATCTGAAGTTATGATAAGCTTAGCTTGTGGAATTGTGATTGAGAATAGATCAATTATTTCGGCACTGTTGATCTTAATATAGCTTACAATAGATGAGGTTAGCCTGAGGCCATGTCTGTCATGTTCACTTTGCAGGATGGAGAAGTAGGGCTGTAGGGTTGTTTTTAGAAAAAAAAAAAGAGCTTACTGCTTGAGCAGAAGAAACGTAAGAAAATGCAGGGCTTTCTCAGACGCTTTTGCTTTCCATAAGCTCTGTTTGCGTGAGTCATTTTGTAAGGTCCTTCTCACTCTAAAGCCAGATTAATATTCCTCCATATCCCACTACTTTTATATACATGCCAATCTCCAACTCTCCTAACACACACACACACACACACCTCTCTTAGCTGTAATCATCTCAATTCTTTAATCCTTATCCATTTCTCATACTGCAGGCATGTTCAGCACACCCTTGAATCTGTCTGAATCCCTGTTGTTTCTCTGTTTAACTCCTGGGTCATTATCAATCCGGAAAAACCTCCCAGACGCTGCTGTAGACATCACATCCTCTATCCACGGAAGACTGCTCATTGCGGTATAAGAACGGCTCTGTTGATGGACATGAACTGGGCACTCTTAGTTCTACAATTTCAGCTGAGACACCATGCATTTTAAAAACTGGTACTGAACATCCTTAAATAACATCCTTAAATAATGTAATATAATACGTATAATAACGTAATGTCATATAATACAGACACACCGATTTATTATTCTGCTAAATTTATTGCTCTGATTTATTTATTTTCATCATAGCCCAAAAACACTGAACTTGGAAATATAATTTGTCACCTAGGTATGGATGTTTGAGGAGAATTTATACTAATACTATACTAATAAAATTGCCTAAACATAGTAATGTCATGAATCAGTTTTTGTTTAAACTAGAAAAGACGATTAGTCGACTACTTTTTAAATGACTGGTCGACTAGTAAACATTAATAGTTTAATAGTTGTGCAAACCCTCATATATCATTTTTGCATGAATTCATGAATACCTTGAGACGTCTTTGGTAGAGCAGGAACACGTTTTAAATCCTTTCAGCTGTCATTTTGTGATAAGTTTGCTACAGCATATCAGGTCCACAGACTCAGAACTTGAGAACGGAGGATTCTTTCTTTGGATAGTTTGCTTTACACCATCTACAACCCATTTATAGACGGTTAAGTCTCCTTGTATTCACTCACTAACAGGTTTTTCTCCTGCACTTTTGACCTTGGCCCCCAACATGCGACCTGATTCTTGATTGGTCAGGAGGTAAAAAAACAAACGAACAAGCAAACACAAAAAAATACCTGAACATTGTGGTTGTAATGAACATGCATGCCCTATGGATGTGGCATAGACCACCTAATACTTCTGATTTATTATTGTAAGTCTAACTTATTATTTCTGTCCAAACAAATACATCTTATGCTCCTTTCAAGTGACTCCATTCTCTCTCTCTCGCTCTCTTTTTTTTTAAAGTTCGTTATTTAAACCTAACGGGATTCTCTTACAAACTCTCCGTCACTCTGCTCTTTTCTGAAAGCATTTTTCAGTTTTTAGAAACTTTCCTGTGACCAAAACGCTGCACTTTTCGCCCACCATGCGGTCACTTCTCACTGGCATTAGTGCTGAACGCTACGTATTATTACATCGTCAAATACAAGAGCCAATCAGGTTCTAATATGCAAATGTGTAGTACAGTGTAGTACTTTACCTAACAGATATGCTGGATGTAGTTTGCATCCAGAGAAGTGTTGTCCTTTTTGGATTTGTGACATGATGTTAGATCACCTCCTCATTCTAACATCAGAAGGTAAACCTCCACACTCGTCTGCTACAGAGCTTCTCCTCCAAGCCTCCTCTTTTTCTGCTTGGTTGAGTCATTTGCTGAGGTTAAAATATGCATTTAGAGTGAGAAGAAAGAGGATGAGTTTTAGCCAGCTAAAGAACCACCTTAAACCTGTTAGCTAAGTGTCCTTTATCTTCCAAATTCTTTTGTTGCTTAATCAGCTTTGTATCTTTCCAAATCCTGGATTGAGATAACAAACAAATGGATCAGAGCAATATGGCTTTGATGAAATGCAAGACTGTTTTAGTTTTATTTTTTTTTATCCGAGCGGTAGTTCTGACCGGGTTGTGTATTGTGCACGTCAGGTTTGGCCTGTGAATGTTTCACAAGGATCTGTTTTGGTGCACCTAAATTCCTCTGTCTTTTTTTTCCCCCACTCGGGACAAAGAAGAAAAGACGGATTGGAGATTAACGCTGGCATTCCAAACCTCTGCGAAAACCGAGGACTTGGAAGTGTGGTAGGATGAATGGACTTCCCAGAGAAACAGTCCCACAATGCCAGTCGTGCTTTATCAGATTTACTGCAGAGACGTTCTTTGTAGGCCAGAGGGAACAACTGCAAGAGCTTATGTCTATTTAAATGTGCAGACACAATAAGGCTGAGGTGATGGGTCGAGGGAAGCTAATGGAGCAGCTTTTGATCCATTTGATCCATGACGGGGTTTTGGAGGGAATTTTTTTTTTTTTGCAGGGACGCAATCTTAGATCACAGAAACTCTACCATGTGCAGCTCAACTCTTTAATATGGGATGGAAAGCATGTTTGTTGCTGTGGATCTTAATACGAACTGTGGAAATCATATGCACTTGCAGGAGGCGGAGCTTAAGTTACATTTGACCTGCTACTCAGATTACATTTGATCATATGACTTCATTACTATTCTTCCTTTTGGGCTAAAATTGTTATTTCAATGACACAATATTTAATCTTTCTTCCACAGCACTGTTAAATGCTCGAAGGTGTTGATGAATTTTCTAGAACAGCCACTCTGACAATAGTGCATCTGCAAATTATAAATTTACAGTATATGAATTCACTTGTTCTATTATATTCTTGTTTCTATAGCAACAGCATACACAGGGACTTACTATGTATGCATGGACTTGCTACATTAACATTTTTTTGGGAAAAAAAGGAGATGTTTGTTTAGCATTTATGGAAGGAGTCTCCAGTCTCAGCTGTAACTTGTAGAAATTGTTACAAATAACAAATAACAAATAAATAAACAAATTGTTGTGGTATAAGATGAATAAATATCTCACTTCTGAAAGTGTCTTTTAAAAAATTAACCAACTCTGCTTCATCACACCATCCTGTCACTGATTATTTTCCTATAATGGCACAACACGGAGTGTTTTATTCCTTATTTAGCCTA